>NW_027288413.1:300000-509645 GCF_047511675.1 Marmota flaviventris | reverse complement strand
AACCCGACCTCACCCCCCTACACACTCAACCCCCTAACCCCTAAACCCTAACAACTAACCTAACCTACCCCTAACCCTACAACCTACACCTCACCTCCCACCCCCACCCACACCGAAACCCAAAACCTAACACTTACTTAAAACTAACACAACCTAACGATAACACGTACCCTAACACAAACATAACACTACTAACCCTAACACTAACCCTAACACTAACCCTAACCCTAATTTTGACCCTAACTCTAAAACTAAACCTAAACCTAACCCGAACGCTAACAACAACTCTAATTCTAACCCAAATCTAACCATAACCATAACTCTAAATTTACCCTAAAAATAACCATAAACGTAACCCTAACCCTAAACATAACACTAATATAACCCTAACCCTAACCCTTATCCTAACCGAAAAATAAACCTAAATTAACCCTAACCATAACCCTAACTCTAAGCCTAACACTTAACCCTAACCCTTAATCTAACACTTACTCTAACCATAAAACTAACCCTAAAGCTAACCAAAACCTAACATTAAACCTAACCTTAACCCTAACCCTAACCCTAACGGTAACCCTAATATAATACTAATACTAACCCTAAACATAACCGTAACAAAAACCTACCTGAAACTATAACCCTGCTCCTAACCTAACATAACCCTAAACCTTACATAACCCTAATTCTAACCCTAACCCTAACACTAATTCAAAACAAAATCTTAACACTAACCCTTACTCCAACCCCAACCTATACTAACCCTAACCCTAATCCTAAACCTAACAGTAACCTAACCCTAACTATACCCTAACCCTAACACTAAGCCTAACCCTAATTGTAACCCTAAAACTAAATCTAAGCCTCACTCTAACCTAATACTAACCATAAAATTATTCCTAAACCTAACCATAACAAAAAAACCTAAACCTAATGCTAACCCTATCACAAAGATAACTCTAACGCTAACCCTAATTCTAACACTAACCCTAACGCTAAAACTACCCTAACCCTACATTTAAACCTAACCTAGTTCCTAACCATAACCCTAACTCTAAACCTAACCCTTACCTAAATCTAAACCTAACCCATAACCATAATCCTAACCCTAACAATAAACCTAATCCTAACCCTAACCCGAATCATAACCCTAAACCTAACTCTAATGTAACCCTAACCTTAACCCCAATTCTAAAAACAAACCCAAACCATAACCCTATACCTAACCTAACCCTAATCCTAACCCTTACCTAAACCTAACCATAACCCTCACCTCAACCCTAAACCTAACCTGCTCCCTAACCCTAATGCTAAACCTAATACTGAACCTAATTCAAAACTTAACACTAACCCTAAACCTAACTATATCCCAAACACAAACACTAACACTACACCTAAACCTAACTCTAACCTTAACACTAATTCTGACACTAACCTTAACCCTAACACTAACCATAACACTAAACGTAACCCTAACACTAACCCTAACCATAACAGTAAACCTAACCATAACACTAACTCTACACTAAACTTAACTCTAATAGTAACTCTAACACTAACCCTAACCCTAACACTAACCTTAAGCCTCACCCTTACCCTAATTCTAACCCTAAACCTAAACCTAACCATGACCTTAACACGAAACCTAACCCTAAACCTAACACTAACACAAATTGTAACATTTACCCTAACCCAAACCCTAAACCTAACCCAAAACCCAACCTTAACCCTAAAACTAACCCTAACCCTAACTTTAACTCTAATACTAACCCTAAACTTAACCCTAAACCTAATCTTAACACTAAATCTGAACCTAATCCTAACCCTAACACTAACCCTAATCCTCACCCTAACCCTAACCCTAACATGAACCCTAACCCTAACACTATACCTAACACTAACACTAACCCTAACCCTAAAACTAACACTAACTCTAACCCTAATTTAACCCTAACACTAACCCTAACACAAACACTAATCCTGAACCTAACCCTAACCCTAAAACTAACACAAACACTAAACTTAACCGTAACTCTAAACCTTACCTAATTCTAACCCTAATCCTAACCCTTATCGTAACCCAAACTATAAGAGTAACCATAACCCCAATACAAACCCTAATCCTAAACTTAACAATAACCCTAACTCTAACCCTACCACTAACCCTAACCCTCACCCTAACACTAATACTAACATTAATTGTAACCATAACCCTAACCCTAACCTAAAACTTACTCTAATTCTAATTTTAACTATAACCCTAACATTAAACCTAACACTAACCCTAACCCTAACCCTAACCAAAATTCTAATCCCAACTCTAACCTTAACCCTAACCATAACACAAACCCTAACCCTAACCCTTAGCATAACCAAAACGTAACCCTAACCAAAACCTTACACTAACCCAAACACTTACCCTACTCCTAATACTAACCCTAACTCTATCCCTAACATTAACCATACCCTAATCCTAAACCTAAGGGTAAGAAAAATCACAACCCTAAACCTAATGATAATACTAACCCCAAATCTATCCCTAACCCTAACACTAAACCTAACCCTAAACTTAACCCAAACACTAACAATAACCCTAACCCTAACTGTAAATCTAACCCAAACACAAACCCTAAACCTAAACCAAACTCTACCCTAACAATAATTATAAGCTTCACCTTAAACCTAACCTAACCCCTAACTATAACCCAAAACCCTATTTCTAACACTATCACTAAACCTGACTCTAACACCTACCCAAACACTAATCCTAACCCTAAACATAACTCTAAAAGTAACACTAACCCTAATGATAAATCTAAACTTAAACCTAACACTAAAACTAACCCTAACCCTAACATGAACCGTAAACCTAACCCTAAACCTAACACTAACCCTAACATTAAACTTAACCATAATACTAACCAGAAACCTAACCTTAACCCTGACACTAACCCTAAAAACTAACCAGAATCCTAACACTAAACATATCATTAACCTGAACACTAACCCTAAGATTAACCTTAACACTAACTCTAACTCTAAACCCTAAGATTAATGTAATCCTAGCCCTAAACCTAACCGTAACCCTAACACAAATTCTAACCCAAAATGTAAGCTTAATCCTAACACAATTCTAACCCTAGCCATTTCCTAACATTAACCCTAACCCTAACCTAAACACTAAACTAATACTAAACCTAACCCTTATCCTAACATTAACCGTAACCTCAACCCTATCCCTAACCTTAACCCTAACCCTAAAACTAACACTAACCCTAACCCTAACCCTAACACTAACCCGAACCCTAAACCTAACACTAACCCTAACCTACTCGTAACCATAAAACTAATCCTAACTCTTACCCTATTCCTCACTTTAATCCCCTTACTAACCATAACACAAAGCCTAAATCTAAATTTAAACCCTAACACAAACCCTATCCATAACACTTATCCTAAAACAAATCATGACTCTAACCCTAATACTAACCACAACACTAACCCTAACCTTAATATTTACCCTAAACTCTAAAACTAACCCAAAACATAACCCAAACTCTAACTCTAACTCTAAATATTACCCAAAACCTAACCCTAACCATAACCCTAAATTAATCCTAAAACTAACCCTAAATTTAATCCTAAACCTAACCATAGCACTAACTCTAATCCTAATACTAACCAAAAGAGTAACCCTAACATATCCTGAAACATAGCCCTAACTCTAACTCGAACCCTAAGCCTAACCCTCACCCTAAGCCTAACACTATCCCCAATCCTAACCCTAAACCCTTCAACAAACACTTACCCTAACTGTAACACTAACCCTAAACCTAAACATAAACTGACATTAAAAATAAACCTAAGCCTAATTCTCACCCTAACACTAACAATAACCCTAACAATGACTCTAACCCTAACCCTAATGTAACCCTAATCCTAACCCTAATAAAAACCCTAACCCAAATCCTAACCCTAACCCTAACCCTAACCTAACCCTATCCCTAAACATTGCAAAACCCTAACCCTAACCCAAACCCTAACTCTAACACTAACACTAATTCAAACCCAAATATTAACACTAACCCTTACTCCAACCCTAACCCTAACCTAACCCTAAACTTAACACTAACCTTAACCCTAATTATACACTAACCCTAACACTAACCGTAACCCTAAACCTAACCCTAACCCTAACCATAACCCTAAAACTAACACTAAGCCTCACTCTAACCCTAGTACTAAGCATAAAACTATCCCTAACCCCTAACCCTAACACACACCCTAAACCTATCCATAACCCTATCAAAAACAGTTACCCTAATGCTAACACTAATTCTAAGGCTAACCCTAACGCTAAAACTAACCCTGAGAATAAACTTAATCCTAAATTTAAACCTAATGCTGATCCTAACATTAACCCTAACACTAAACCTATGGCAAGGTTTAGGTTTAGGGTTAGGTCTAGGGTTAGGTTTATGGTTAGGGTTAGGGTTTCAGTTAGGGTTATGGATAGGGTTATCTTTAAGGTAAGGTTTAGAGTTAGGGTAATGGCTAAAGGTAAAGCTAGTGTTAGGTCTAGGGTTAAGGTTAGAAATTACGGCTCTGGTTAGGGTTATGGTTAGGGATTGTGCTAGGGTTATGTTTTGTCTAAGGGGTTAGGCTTTGAGCTCAGGTTCGGACTAAGGTGAGGATTAGGGTTAGGGTTAGGACTAAGGTTAGGGTTATGCTTAGGGTAGGTTTAGGCCTCGATTAGGGTTAGGGTTATTTAAGTTTTGTGTTAGGTTTAGCCCTAGGGTTAGTGCTATGTGTAATGTAAGTTCTAGGGTTCTGATTAGAGCTAGTTTTAGGGTTAGGCTTAATGCTAGGTCTAGTGTTAGGTTTAGGTTTGGGGTTAAGGTAAGGTTTAGAGCTAGGTTTAATGTTAGTGTCAGGGCCAGTATTCAGGTTAAAGTTAGGGTTATTGTGAAATCCAGAATAGTACTAGGGTTAGGTCTAGTGTCAGGGTTAGTGTTTGGTTTAGGTTAAGGTTTATCCATAGGGCTAGCACTAAGTTTTTGTTTAGGTCAGGGGCTCGAGTAATAGCTAAATTTAGAATTAGGTTTAGGTATGGGGCTAGTGTTAGGTTTAGATTTAGGTATAAGTTTACCTGGTAGGGCTAGTTTCAGGTTTCGGTTTCTGTTAAGGTCAAATTTAGACCTATAATTAGTGTTAGGGTCAGAATAAGGGTGAAGGTTAGGGTGAGGTTTGGGGTTAGGATTAGATCTAGAATAAGGGCTGGTGTTAGGACTAGTAATAGGGTTATTGTTTGGGTTTGGCTAAGGATTAGGATTAGGACTAGAGTTAGCATTATGAATAGGGTTTGGCTTATGGTAATGGATAGAATTAGTGCTAGGGTTAGGGCTAGGATTAGAGTTATGTTTAGGGCTTGTTTTAGGGTTAGGTTTAGAGTTAAATCTAGTGTTAGGGTTAGGGTTAGGGTTTGGCTAAGGCCAATGTAAGAACTAGGGTTATGATTATGGTTAGTTTTAGGGTTATGGTTTCGGCTAGGTCTAGTGTTAGCATTAGTTTTAGGGTTAGGGTGATATTTAGAGCTAGGGTTTGTGAATGAGGGTTAGTTTTAGGCCTGGGACTGGAATTAGAGCTTGGGTTATGGCTAGTTATGCGTTAGGGTTTGGTTTAAGTTAAGATTTAGGGTTAGAACAATGGCTAGGTTTTATTTTAGGGCTAGAGCTTGGATTAGGGCTAGTTTTAAGATTAGCAATAGAGTTAGAGCTAGTTGTAGAATGAGGTTTTGGCTTAAGATTAGGGTTAGATTTAGAGTTATGGCTAGATCTAGGGTTAGAGCTATGGCTAGCATTAGGGCTCAGGTTAGGGCTATTGTGAGGGTTATGGTAACGAATAGGGTTATAAATAGAAAGGGCTAGGGTGTGATTTAGAGTTAGTCATAGGCCTAGGGTTAGGGGTAGGGTTAAGGTTAGGGTTCAAATAAGGCTAGGATTAGTGCTATGATTAGTGTTAGGGTTAGGCCTATGGTTAGGGCTAGGGTTAGGGTTAGTTTAGGGGAAGGGATGGGGTTATATAGCTAGGTTCAGTGCTAGGGTGAAGGTTATATTTAGGGATAGGGATAGAGTGAGGATTTCGTTTAGGATTAAGTAGGTTTAGGGCCTCGGATGATGGCTATGGTTTACGTTAGGGTTAGGGCTAGGATTAGGGCTAGGGATAATGTCAGGTCTACGGTTATGCTTAGGGATAGTGATAGGGATAGGTTTATGGCAAGGTCTAGTGTAAGGATTAGGTTTAGTGTAGGGCTCAGGTATAGAGCTAGGTTATTATTAGGGTCAGAGTATGAGTTATGGTTTGGTTTGGGTTAAGGCTTACAGTTAGGGCTCAAAATAGAATTAGAGTTAGGGTTGGGGTTAGGGTACTGGATAGAGTTAGATTTACAGTTCAGGTTAGGTTTAGAGTAATATATAGGATTAGTGTTAGGGATAGTGTTAGGGTTAGGCCAAGGGTTAGCATTTGGTTTAAGCTAAACAAGTGAATAGGTTTATTGCTAGTGTTAGGGCTTCGGAAAAATTTAGGATTAGGGCTAGGATTTGGGTTACTCCTACGGTTAGTGATAGGGTTCGGTTTAGGGTAAGTGTTGGGTTTGAGCTAGGTTTAGGTCTTGGGCAAGGGTTAGGGTTAGAATCAGGGTTACAATTAGGGCTACGGTTATGATTAGGGTTAGGGTTAGGGCTAGGGTTAGCATTATGGTTCGGGTTATGTTTAAGGTAATGGTTAATGTTAGAGCTAGTATTTGGGCTATGGTTACACTTAGGATTAGGGATAGGGTTAGGGTTAGGTTTAGAGCTAGGGTTATATTTACAATAAGGGATAGAGTTTGAGTTAGGGTTAGGGCTAGGGCAAGCATTAGGTTTAGAGTTTGTGCTAGGGTTAGGGTTAAGGTTATGCTCAATTCTAGATTTAGGGATTGTATTAGGTCTAGGTTTTGTGTGAGGTTTATGGCTATGTTAGGGCTATGGGTAATTTAAGAGGTATCGTTATGTTTATGGCTAGTTTTTGGGTTAGGGTTATAGATATGTCTAGTGTTAGGTTTAAATTTTGAGAAAGGATAAGGATTAGAGATAGGGTTTGTGTTAGGGTAAGCATCAGTGTTCGGGTTAGCATTGGGTTTATTGTTAGGGCTAGAATTAGATCTAGGGTTAGGTCTAGAGCTAGGGTTAGTCTTAGCATTAGGTTAATGGTTATTTTAGGCTAGGGCTAGGTTTTTGTTTAGGACTAGGGCTAGAGTTATGGCTATATTTAGGATTAAGTTTGGGTCTAGTTCTAGTGTTATGGTTAGGTTTAGGTATAGGTTTACTGGTAGGGCTAGTGTTAGGATTCAGTTTAGTGTTTAGGTCAGGCTTTGAACTAGGGTTAGTGATAGGGTCAGCGTAAGGGCAAGGGATGGGCTTAGGCTTCAGGTTAGTTTAGAGATAGAATGAGGACTAGGATTAGGGCTAGGAATATAGTTAGTGTTTGGGGTAAGCTAAGGATTAGGTTAAAAGAAGGGTAGCATTTGGGGTGAGAGTTTGTTAGGGTAAGGTTTAGGTTCAGAATTAGGGTTAGATTTAGAGTTAGGGTTAGTTCTAGGTTTAGGACTATGGTTGGGTTAGGACAAAGTTTAGGGCTAGTGTTAGGGTTAGGCAATAGATATGTTTGGTACTAGAAATAGGTCTAGGGCTAGAGTTAATGTTAGTCTTAGGGCTAGGGTTAGAGTTAGGGTTACAGTTAGCAATAAATTAAGGCTAGGATTTGAGCTACGGTTAGTGTTAGGTTTAGGCCTAGGGTTAGGGCTAGGGTTAGTGTTAGTGGTAGTGTTAGGGTTAGGGTTAGGGATAGGGGAAAGGATGTGTTTACACCTAGGTTCAGAACTAGGGCAAGGGTTGAAATTAGGGTTTGGGATAGGATTAGTGTTCGGGTTAGGATTAAGGCTAGGTTTACGATTAGGATGAGGGCTTGGGTCTGTGTTAGGTTTAAGGCAAGAATAAGTTAGAGTGCTAATGTCAGGTCTAGGGTTGCATTTAGGTATACTGTTAGGGTTAGTTTTATGGCTAGCTCTAGTTTAAAGTTTATTTTTAGGGTAAGGGTCAGTTTAGAGCTAGGTGTGTTATTAGAGTCAGGGTCTTGCTCATAGTTTGGGTTAGGTTTTGGTTTATTATTAGGGCTTGAAGTAGCATTAGGGTTAGGTTTAGAGTTAGGGTTAGAGTAATTGATAGTGTTAGGTTTAGTGTTAATTTTAGGTTTACATAAGGATAAGTTTAATATTAGTGAAAGGTTTGTGGTTAGGCCTAAATGGATAGGGTTAGATTTAGGTTTAGGACTACGGTTAGTGTTAGGTTTAATGTTAACTGTTAGGGTTTGTTCTAGGATTAGGACTATGGCAAATGTTAGGTTTACGGTTAGATCTAGGTTTAGGTTTAAAGTTAGGGTTAGTGAGGGTTTAGGGTTAGGACTAGGTTAAGTTTACAGTTAGAGTTACAGTATGTTTAGGTTTAGGGCTAGTGTTATCATGATGTTTATAATTAGGGTTGGGGTAATTGGTGGGTTAGAGCTATGTTTAGAGCTCTGTTTGGGTTAGGCTTATGTTTAGGGTAATGGATAGGTTTAGGTCTAGGATTATTGTTAGGATTAGGGCTAGGGTTAGTTTTAGGTCTATGGTTAGTGTTAGGATTAGGTTTAGGGTAAGTGTTAGAGTTTGAGCTATGGTTAGGGCTAAGTTTATGGTTAGGGTTAGTATCAGGTCTATTTAGGATTAGGGTTAAGTTTAAAGCTAGGGTTATCATTAGGGTTAGGGTTATGTTTAGGGTAATGGATAGGGTTAGAGCTAGAGTTAGGTCTAGGATTATGGTTAGGATTAAGTCTAGGGTTTAGGTTTAGGGTTAGGGCCAGATTTAGGTTTAGGTTTGGGTTTAGGGTAATGGTTAAGGCTAAGGTTAGGGTAAGGGTTAAAATAAGGTGTAGGGCTCAGTTTAGGGATAGATTTTGTATTAGGTTAAGGCTATGGCTAATGTAAGAAATAGAGCTATGATTAGGGCTACTTTTAGGTTACAGTTAGGGCTAGTACTAGTTTTAGATTTATGTATACTTTTAGGGCGATGTTAGAGCTAGGGTTAGTTTAAGGTCAGAGTCGGGCTCAAAGTTAATTTTAGGATTAGGTTAGGACTGGAATTAGGGTTAAGGTTAGAGCTAGGTGTAGGGTTAAGTTTTGGTTTAAATAAGTGTTAAAGTTAGGTCTATGGCTTCGTTTTATTTTAGGCTTGAACTAGATTAGGTCTAGTTTTCAGATTAGTGTTACTGTTAGAGCTAGTGTTAATGTGAGGCTTAGGCTTAAGTTTAGGGTTGGAGTTAGAGTTATGGTTAGTTTTAGGGTTAGGGCTAGGGCTAGTGTTAGGGCTAAGCTTAGGGCAAGAGTCAGGGTTATGTTAAGGGATAGGGTTAGATCTAGGAATAGGGCTAGGACAAGAGTTAGAGTTAGTCTTAGGGGTAGTGGTAGGATTAGGGCTAAATTAGGGCTAGGATCATGTCTAGGATTAGTTCAAGGGTTAAGTCTAGACTTAGAGTTATATTTGGGTGAAGGGATGGGTTTATAGCAAGGTTCAGAACTAGGATGAGGGATAAAATTAGGGATAGGGCTAGAGTTCTGGTTCGGGTTTGGATCAAGGTTAGGTTTAGGGCTAGGATTAGGGCTAGCGTTTGTGTTAGGGTTATGGCAAGAATTAGGGCTAGGGCTAATATCAGGTCTAGGGTTATGGTTAGGGATAGTTTTGGGGTAAGATTTATGGCTAGGTCTAGTTTCAGAGTTAGGTTTAGTGTGAGGTTCAAGTTGAGAGCTAGGGGTATTATAATAGTCAGAATCAGGTTTTGGGTTTTTGTTAGGTTGAGGTTTAGGGTTATGGCTCAAATTAGCATTAGGTTTGAGTTAGGGCTAGTGTAATGGATAAGGTTAGGTTTAGGCTTCAGGTTTGGTTTAGGGCTCAGGTTAGATTTAGTGTAATTGATAGGGTTAGGGTAAGGCCTACGGTTAGTATTAGGTTTATTGTTATCATTAGGGTAATGGAAAGGGTTAGTGCTAGGGTTATGTTTAGGATTAGGTCTAGAGTTAGATTTAGGGTTAGGGTTAAGGCGAGGATTAGGTTTAGGGTATGGGTTAGGATTTGAGCTGGGGTTAGTGCTAAGGATAGGGTTAGGCTTAGGATTAGGTCTAGGATTAGGATTAGGGTTACCATTACGGTTAAGGGTATGGACCGGTTTAGATGTTGGGTTAGGTTTAGGGTTAGGTTTAGGTTTAAGACTAGGGTTAGACCTGAGTTTAGCATAATTGTTAGAGTTTGAGCTAGGTTAGGACTGTGGCAAGGGTTAGGTTTATGGTTCAGTCTAGGTTTAGGTTTACAGTTAGGGTTAGAATAGGTTTAGGTTTAGGGATAGGGTTATCATGATGTTTATATTTAGGGTTAGGGTTATGGGTGGGGTTCGAGCTTAGGTGAAGTCTAGTTTTAAGTTTAGGATTAGGGCTAGGGTTAGAGTTAGGGTTAGGCTTATCATTTTCTTAAGGTTAGGTTAAGGGTAATTGTCAGGGATTGAGTAAGTGTTAGGGCTATGTTGAGGCTTCAGGTTAGAATCTGGGCTAGGGATAGAGTTAGGGTTAGGCTTAGGGTTAGGGCTAGGTTTAGTATTAGGTTTAGGGTTTTGGTTAGGGTAATGGATAGAGTTAGAGATAGAGATTGGGCTATGGTTATGGTTAGGATTAGAGCTAGGATAGGGTTTAAGTTTTGGGCTAGGGTTATGTTTAGGGTAAGGGCTAGAGTTTCACCTAGTGTTAGTGATAGGGCTAGGTCCAGGATTAGGTTCTGCCTTAGGGCTAGGGACAGAATCATGGTAGGTTTAGGGTTAGGGTTAAGGTTAGGGCTAGGGTTATCATTAGGGTTAGGATAAGGGGTTAGGGTAATGGATATGGATAGATATAGGCTTAGGTTTAGGTTTAGGGTTAGATTTACTTTTAGGGTTAATGTTAAGGCTACGGTTATGTTTAGGTTTATGGTATAGCTTAAGTTTTGAGCTAGTTTAGGGCTATGGAGAGTGTTAGGTTTAGGGTTTGGTCTATTGTTAGTTTTCAGGTTAGGGTTAGGATTAAGGTTAGGGTTAAGGCTAGGGTTAACAATACAGTTAGGTATAAGGTTAGAAAAGTTGTAGTTTTAGAGCCAAGTTTAGGGATATGGTTAAGTTCAGGGTTAGGGCTAGGGTTAGTGTTTAGGGTAAGGTATAGGTCTAAGTTTATATTTATGGTAAGGGTTAGACTTTGAGTAAGGTTTAAGACTAAGGCTAGGGTTAGGTTTAGAGTTAGGGTTAGGGCTAGGATTAGGGTTAAAGGTACACATAGGTCTAGATTGAGGCCTAGAATTTGCTCTAGGTTTTGTGTTAGGTTAAGATATAGAGTTAGGGCTATGGTTAATGTAAGAGCTAGGATTATGATTAGGGCTAGTTGTAGGGTTAGGGTTATGGCTATGTCTAGTGTTAGGTTTAGGTTTTTGGTTAGGGTCAGGTTTAGACTTAGGTTTAGTGTTAAAGGCAGGTCAGTGTTCAGGTTAGTGTTAGAGCTAAGGTTAAAGCCAGAATTGGGACTAGGTTTATGTCTAGGGGTAGGGTTAGTCTTGGCATTAATTTAAGTTAAGGGTTATTGTTAGGGCTAAGGCTAGGTTTTTTAGGTTTAGAGCTAGAGTTAAGTCTAAATTTAGGATTAAGTTTAGTTCTAGGGTTACCTTTAGTGTTAGGGTTTTGCTTAGGGTTAGGGATAGGGTTAGAGCAAGTGTTAGGGGTAGGGTTAGGGTTAGGGTTAGGGTTAAAGCTAGGTGTAGGGCTCGGATTAGGGCTCGTTTTTTGTGTTAGTGTTGGGGCTAGGTTTAGGGCAACAGGTAATGTAAGAACCAGGGTTACAATTAGGGTTAGCTTGGGGTTAGGGTTAGGGGTAATTCTAGTGTTTGTTAGATTTAAGGTTAGGGTGATATTTAGAGCTAGAGTTACTTCTAGAATAGGAGTCAGGGTCAGAGTTAGTTTTAGGGTTTGAGTTAGGACTCGAATTAGAACTAGGTTTACTCTAAGGGTTCAGTTTAAGGTTAGCATCCTGTTTAGAGCTAGGGTGAGTATTAGGATATGAGTCAGGTTCAGGGTAAGTTTTAAGGTTAGGGTTAGGAATCATTTAGGGCTAGGATTAGTTTTTGTAGTAGTATAGGTTTTGGTTTAAGTTAAGGTTTAGTGTTAGCTCTATTGCTCGGTTTTGTTTTAGTCCTAGGGTTAGAGTTAGGGCTAGTTTTACAATTAGTATTAGGGTTAGTGCTAGTGTTAGTGTTAGGCTTAGACTTAGAGTTAGGGTTACATTTATAATTATGTTAGATCTAGGATTAAGCTAGGATTAAGGATAGGGCAAGGGTTAGGGCCAGGGTTCGAGTTATGGTAAGGGATAGGTTTAGAACTAGGAATAGGGCTAGTGTGAGAGTTAGAGTTAGTGATAGGGCTAAAGTTAGAGTTAGGGTTTACGATAGGGTTAAATTAGGGCTAGGATTAGGACTAGGGTTAGTGTACAGCTTAGGCCTAGTGTTAGGGATAGGGTTAGGTTTAAGTTTAGGATAAAGAGTGGCGTTATAGCTAGGTTTAGACATAGGGTAAGGGATAGAGTTAGGGTTAGGGCTAGGGCTGGGGTTAGGGTTATGATTAAGGCCATGTTTATGGCTAGGATGAGGGCTAGTGGTTGTATTAGATTCAGGGCTAGGATTAGTTACAGGGCTAATATCAGGTCTCAGGTTATGGTTAAAGATAGATTTAGGGTTAGGCTTATGGCTACGTCTAGTGTAAGGGTTAGGTTTAGGGTAAGGGTCAGGTTTAGAGCTCAGGGAATTAGTAGGACTAGGATTTGACTTAGGTAAGGATTTAGGTTTACGGCTCAAATTAGCATTAGGGTTAGGGTTAGGGATATAGTTAGGGTTTGTTTTAAGGTTCAGGTATGGTTTAGGGTAATTGATATGGATAGCGTTCGTGATAGGTCTAGGGTTAGGCTTAGGGTTAGCATTAGGGTAAGGGTTATGGTTAGGGTAATTCAGAGGGTTAGAGCTTAGATTAGAACTAGAGTTATGGTTAGTAATATGCCTTGAGTTAGGGTTAGAGTTAGTGTTAGAACTAGGGTTAGGGTTTGGTTTAGGGTTATATTTAGCATAAAGTTTAGGTTTTGAGCTAGGGTTAGGGCTAGGTTTAGGGACAGGTCTAGGGATAGGATTACAGTAGGTTTAGGTTTAGGGTATGAGTTAGTGCTAGGGTTATCATTAACATGAGGGTTAGGGTTAAGGTAACGGATAGGGTTAGGTTAGGTTTAGATTTTTTTAGAGTTAGAATTAGTGATAGTTTTAGAATTAGAGCTATGGTTATGTTTAGGTTTATGGTTAGGTTTATGATTTGATCTAGAGTTAGGGCTATGCTGAGTTTAATTTTAGGGTTATGTCTATGGTTAGTTATCTGGTTAGGGTTAGGGATAACATTAGGTTTCGGGCTAGGATTATCAATAAGTTTAGGTTTAGGGTTAGGGTAATGGGTAGGTTTAGAGCTAGGTTTAGATCTAGGTTATGTTTAGGATTTGGGCTATGGTTAGTGTGAGGGTTAGGTATAGGTCTAGGCTTATGTTTAGGATAAGGGTTAGGCTTTTAGCTACCTTAGGACTAAGGTGAGGGCTAAGGTTAGGTATAGGGCTAGTATTAGGGTTAGGGTTATGTTAGGGCTAGGTTTAGGCCTAAAATTACCTCTATGTTTAGAGTTAGGTTTAGGCCTAAGGTTAGGGCTATGGGTAATGTAAGATCTAGAGTTATTAGGGCTAGTTTTAGGGTTAGATTTAGGGTTATGGCTGGGTCTAGAATTAGTTTTAGGTTTTGGTTAGGTTCAGGTTTAGAGGTAGGTTTAGTGTGAAAGCCAGGGTCAGTGTTTGGGTTAGAGTTAAAGTTAGGATTAAAGCCAGAATTAGGACTAGGTTTAGGTCTAGGGGTAGAGTTAGTGTTTGGTTTAGGTAAAGGTTTTTTAGGGCTAGGGCTAGGATTTTGTTTAGGTGTAGAGCTATATTTCAGTCTATATTTATTATTAGGTTTAGGTCTAGAGCTAGTGGTATGTTTAGGTTTAGGTATAAGTTTACAAGGAGGGCTAATGTTAGAGTTTTGTTTAGGGTTAAGGTCAGCTTTAGCCCTAGGGTTTATGTTATGGTCAGAATAAGGGTCAGGGTTAGGGTTAGGGTTTGGAATAGCATTAGAGATAGAATGAGATCTAGTATTAGGAATATTAATAGGTTTAGGATTTGGTTAGCCTAAGGATTAAGGATAAGTCTAGGGTTATCATTAGGATTATGGTTTTGCTCAGGGTACGGCATAGGATTAGGGCTAGGGTTAGGTTTATGGTTATGGTTAAATCTAGGCTTAGGGCTCAGATTAGGGCGAGTTTTTGTGTGAGGTTTAAGGCTAGGGTAGGGCAATGGCTAATATAAGAACTAGCATTACAATTAGGCTTAGATGTAGGGGTAGTTCAAGTGTTAGGGTTAGGTTTAAGATTAGGGTGATATTTATACCTAGAGTTAGTGTTAGGATATCAGTCGGGTCAGGGTTAGTTTTAGGGTTAGGGTTAGGACTCGAATTAGGGCTAGGTTTATTTTAGGGTTCAGTTTATGTTTAGGGTGGTGTTTAGAGATAGGATGAATGTTAGGATATAAGTCAGGTTCAGGGTTATTTTTAAGGTTATGATTAGGACTCGATTTAGGGCTAAGGTTAGTCTAGCTGTAGTGCTAGGGTATAGTTTAAGTTAAGGTTAGTGTTTGGCCTTTTGCTTGGTTTTGTTTTAGTGCTATGGTTAGGGTTAGGGCTAGTTTTATGATTAGCTTTAGGGTTAGGGCTAAGGTTATGGTTAGGTTTAGGATTAAGTCTAGATTTAAGGCTAGTATTAGGAGTAGGTTTTGTGTTAGGTTTAGGGCAAGAATTAGGGCTAGGACTACTGTCAGTTCTAGGTTTATAGTTGGTGATATTTTTAGGTTTAGTTTTAGGGCTAGGTCAAATTAAAGTTTTACGTTTAGGGAAAGGGTCAGATTAAGACCTGGGGTATTATTAGAGTCATGGTCAGGCTTCGGGTTTGGGTTAGGTTAAGGTTTAGTGTTAAGGCTCAAATTAGCATTAAGTTAGAATTAGGGTTAGGGTAATGGATAGTGTTAAGTTTAGGGTTTAGGTTAGGTTTAAGGTAATGGATATGGTTACGGTTTGTGATAGGTTTAGGGTTAGGCCTAGGGTTAGCATTAGGGTTGTGGATATTATAGAGTAATTTATAGGGTTACACCTAGGATTAGGGCTAGGATAATGGTTAGAATTAGGGCTAGATTTAGGGTTATGGGCAGGGTTAAGGCAAGCGATACACTTAGGATTAGGTTTAGGGGATGGTTTAGGGTTTGAGCTAGGATATTTTCTATGGCTAAGGTTAATTTAGGGTTTGGTCTCGGTTTATGGTCATGGTTAGTGTTACAGTTAGGGCTAGGGTTATCATTAGGGTTAGGGAAATAGGTTTAGATGTCAGGTTAAATATAGGGTTAGGTTGAGGTTTGTGTTAGGTTTAGGTTTAGGATTAGGGTTAGGGTTTGAGCTGCTTAGATTTAGGATGAGGGTTAGATTTACTGTTAGTTCTAGGGTTAGGTTTATGTTTAGAGTTAGGGTAGGTTTAGCTTTAGGTCTAGTGTTATCATTAGGGTTAAGTATAGGGTTATGGTATTGGGTATGGTTTGAACTAGGGTTAGGACTAGGGTTAAGGTTAGGATTAGGGCTGGGGTTAGGGTTAGGGTTATGCCTTGGGTTACAGTTAGGTTAAGTGTAAGGATTAGGGATTGAGCTGGATTTAGGGCTAGGGCGAGGGTTAGGGTTACAGTCTGGGCTAGGGTAGGGTTAGGATTACGTTTAGGGATAGGGTTAGCATTAGTTTTAGGGTTATGGTTAATATAATGGATAGAGTGAGAGCTAGGGTTTGGGCTATGGTTATATTTAGGTTAGGGCTACAGTTAGGGTGAGGTTTAGGGTTAGACTAGGGTTATGTTTACGGTAAGGTTTAGGGTTTGAGCTAGGGTTAGGGCTAGAACGAGGGTTAGGAGTATGGATAGGGCTATGTTTAGGGCTGTAATTAGGGCTAGATTTTTTGTGAGGTTTAGGGCTAGTTTTAGGTATATGGGAAATGTAAGAGCTAGAGTTATGGTCATAGCTAGATTTAGAGTTTGTCTAGTGTTAGGGTTAGATTTAGAGATAGGATAATGTATAGAGTTAGGGTTTTTGTTAGGGTAAGTTTCAGTGTTCAGATTATGATTATTTTTAGTGTTAGGTCCAGAATGAGGACTAGGGTAGGTCTAGGGCTAGGGTTATTTTTTGGTTTAGGTTAAGAATTATTGTTAGGGCTAAGGCTAGGGTTATGACTATATTTAGAATTAGGTTTAGGTCTAGGGCTAGTGTTAGTGTTAGGTTTAGGGTTAGGGTTACTGGTAGGGCTAGTGTTAGGTTTCACATAAGGGTTAGGGTCAGGATTAAACCTAAGTTTAAAGTTAGGGTCAGAATAAGAGTCAGAGTTAGGTTTAGGGTTTAGGTTAAGTTTAGAGCTAGAATGAGGGCTAGGTTTAGGACTAGTAGTAGAGTTAGGGTTTGGGGTAGGCATAGAATTAGGGTTAGGACTAGGGTAGCAATAGGGTGAGGGTTTGACTAAGTGTAAGAAATAGGGTTAGAGCTAGGATTAGGACTAGGGATAGCGTTAAGGTTAGGGCCAGGGTTAGGGTTAGGGTTAAAGCTAGGTTTAGGCCTTGAATTATGGCTAGGTTTTGTGTTAGGTTTAGGGCTATGGCTAATTTAAGCCCTGGCATTACGATTAGGGCTCGTTTTAGGGTTAGGTTTAGGT
This sequence comes from Marmota flaviventris, assembly GCF_047511675.1. NCBI lineage: Eukaryota > Metazoa > Chordata > Mammalia > Rodentia > Sciuridae > Marmota > Marmota flaviventris. Next base: position 492,668 of record NW_027288413.1, on the reverse strand, counting down.
TGAGGTCTAGTGTTAGGATTAGGTTTAGGGACAGGGTGATGTGTAGAGCTAGAGTTAGTGTTAAGGTCGGAGTCAGAGTTAGTATTAGTTCTAGGGTTAGAATTAGGACTCAAATTAGGTTTAGGGTTAGGGCTTGGTTTAGGTTAAGGATTAGGGTCAGTGCTATGGCTCGGTTTGGCTTGAGGGCTAGGTCTAGGGTTAGAGCTAATTTCAAATTAGTGTTAGGGTTAGAGCTAGTGTTAAGGTGTCGTTTTGGCTTAGAGTTAGGGTTATATTTACAGTTAGGGTTAGATCTAGGTTTAGGGCTACCGTGATGGTTAGGGCTAGGGTTAGGTATAGGGTTTGAGTCATCATAAGTGATATAGTTAGATCTAGTGATAGAGCTAGGGCTAGACTTAGAGTTAGTGTTAGTGTTCAGGTTAGATTTAGGGTTAGAATTAGGGCTTAATTAGGGTTAGGATTAGAGCTAGGGTTAGTATTAAGGCTGAGCCTAGGTTTATGGCTAGGTTTATGGTTATGGTTATGGTTAAGTTTGATGTTATAGATAGCTTTAGAACTAGGGTGAAGGTTAAAATTAGGGTTAGGTTTATGGTTAGGGTTAGGTTTAGAATTAAGGCTAAGAATAGGACTAGGATTAGGGCTAGAGTTTGTTTTAGGGTTAGGGCTTTATTAGGGCTAGGGCTAATGTCAGGTCTAGGGTTATGGTTAGAGATAGTTTTAGGGTTAATATTATTAGGGTTAGGATTAGGTTTATGGGTATGGTTAAGTTTAGGGTTCAGGTTACGTTTAGGGTAATGTATAGGTTTAGGTTTAGGAATAGGTTTAGGGTTATCCTAGGATTAGCATTAGGGTTAGGATTAGGATTAGGGTAATGGATAGGGTTACAATGGGGTAGGGCTAGGTTTAAGGTTAGGATAAAGGCTAAGGTTAGGGTTAGGTTTTGGGTTATGTCAAGGGTTAGGGTCAGGGTTAGGTTTAGGGTAAGATTTATGGCTAGAATTAGCGTTATGGTTAGGATTAAATGTAGTGATAGGGCTCAAATTAGGGCTAGGTTTTGGTTTAGGTTAGGGCTAGGTTTAAGGCTACAGCCAATGTAAGAACTCATGTAATGATTAGAACTAGTTTTAGTGTTAGGGTTAGGGCTAGGTTTAGGGTTAGGTTTAGGTTTAGGTTTTGAGTGATGTTTAGAGGTAGGGTTAGTGTTAGGTTCAGAGGCAGAGTCAGGGTTTGTTTTATGGTTAGTTATAGGAATCGAATTAGGGCTAGGTTTAGGGCTAGGTGTAGGCTTAGGGTTTGGTTTTTATGTTCAAGGTTAGGGTTAGGGCTAATGTAAAGGCAAGTGATAGGATTATGGTAAGGGATATGGTTAGAATTAGAAATAGGACTAAGGCGAGAGTTAGAGTTAAACTTAGGGCTAGCATTAGGTTAGGTTTAGGGCTAAATTCGGGCTAGGATTAGGTCTAGCGTTTGTATTAGGGTTAGGCCTAATTTTCGGCTTAGGAGTAGGTTTAGGGATAGGGTTAGTTTTAGAGGAAGACATGGGGATATAGCTAGTTTTAGGGCTAGGTAAAAGGTTAGAATTCAGTTAGGGCTAGTGTTATGGTTTTGATTAGTAATAAATAAGGCTAGGGTTAGGGCTAGGATGAGGGCTAGGGTTTGTTTTAGGTTTATGGCAAGAATTAGGGCTAGGGCTAGTGTCAGCTCTAGGCTTATGTTAGGGATATATTGAGGGTTAGATTTATGTCTAGGACTAGTGTAAGGGTTTGTTTTAGGGCAAGGATCAGGTTTAGAGCTAGGGGTATTATTAGGGTAAGAATTATATTTAAGGTTTGGCTTAAGTTAGGGTTTAGGTTTAGAGCTTGAATTAGCATTAGGGTTTGGTTAGGGTAATGATAGGTTTGGGTTTAGGGTTCATGTTAGGTGTAGGGTTATTGATAGGGTTAGAGTTAGCCAAAGGGTTAGGGTTAGGCCTAGGGTTAGCCTGAGGGTTATGGTTGTGCTTAGGATAATGGATAAAGTTAGGGCTAGGGTTATGGTTTGTATTAGGGCTAGAGTTAGGGTTAGGCCTAGTGTTAGGTTTAGGTTCAGGTTTAGGATGTAGTTTAGAGTTTGAGCTAGGGTTATCTCTAGGGCAAGGGTTAGTTTAGGGTTAGGTCTAGGTTATAGTTATGGTTAGGGTCAAGGTATGTGTTAAGTTTAGGGCTAGGGTTATCATTAAGTTTAGGGTATTGGATAGGGTGTGATTTTGTGTTAGGGTTAGGGTTAGGTTTTGCCTTAAGTTTAGGGTAGGGATAGGCTTAGTATTAGGTTTAGAGTAATGGTTAGGGTTTGAGCAGGTGTTAGCTCTATGGCAAGGTTTAGGTTTATGGCTATGTCTAGGGTTAGAGTTAGGGTAGATTTAAGGTAATGGCTAGGGTTATCATAAGGGTTAAGTTTAGGGTTAGAGTAATGGGTAGGGTTAGAGCTAGGGTTAGGGCTAGGGTTATCATTAAGGTTAGGGTTAGAGTTAGGGTAATATGTAAGCTTAGAGCTAGGGTTAGGGATAACGTTAAGGTTAGGGTTAGGGCAAGTGTTAAGTTTAGGTTTAGGTTTAGGCCATGGGTTAGTGTTAGGGTTAGGTTAAGTTTAAGGGTTAGGTATTGAGCTAGTGTTTGCACTAGGATGAGGATTAGGGTTAAACTCAGTGTGAGGGTTAGGGCTATGGTTAGCATTAGCATTAGGGTTAGTGTAATGGATAGAGTTAGAGGTAGGTTTTGGCTTATGGTGATGGCTAGTCTCAGGGTTAGTGATATGGCTAGGTCTAGTGTTAGGGTTATATTTTTTGTCAGGATAAGGTTTAGAGCTAGGGTTTGTGTTAGGGTAAGGGCCAGTGTTTGGTATAGTGTTAAGTTTATTGTTAGGGCCAGTGTTAGGTCTAAGGTTTGGTCTAGGGGTAGGGTTAATGTTTGGGTTAGGTTAAGGGTTATTATTAGGTCTAGGACTAAGTTTCTTTTTAGGGATAGGCCTCAAGTTATCACTAGATAAAAGATTAACTGTAGGTCTAGGTCTAGTTTTAGGGTAAGGTTTATTTATAGGGTTACAAGTAGTGTCAATATTAGGGGTCGGTTTAGTGTTAGGGTCAGGTTTACTTCTATGGTTAGTGTTAGGGTCAGAATAAGGGTCAGGGCTAGGGTTAGGGTTTGGGATAGAGATAGAGCTAGGTTGAGGATTAGGGTTAGAACTAGTAATAGAGTTAGGTTTTGGGTTAGGCTAAGAATTAGTTTTAGGACTAGGGTAGCTTTAGTGTTAGAGTTTGGCTTAGGGTAAGGGATAGGGTTAGCACTAGTGTTAGGGCTAAGGTTAGGGTTAGGGTTAGGGTTATGGCTAGGGTTAGGTTTAAAGCTATGGTTATAGCTTGGAATTGGGCTAGGCTAGGTTTGGTGTTATCTTTAGGGCTTAGGCTAATGTAAGAACTAGTGTTACAATTAGGGCTAGTTTTAGTGTTAGTGTTTCATCTAGGTTTAGTGTTTGGTTAGGTTTAGTGTTAGGGTTATGTTTATGGTAATGGATAGGTTAGGGTTAATGAATGTGTTAGGGTTAGGCCGAGGATTAGCATTAGGTTTAGGATTAGGGTTAGTGTTAGGGTAAAGGATAGGGTTAGAGCTAGGTTTAGGGCTAGGTTTATGGTTAGTGTTAGTGTTAGGGTTAGTGTTAGTTTTAGGGTTATTGCAAGGATTAAAGTTAGGGTTAGGTTTAGGGTAAGCATTAGGACTTGGTTGAGGTTTAGAGTTAGGGTTAATGTTAGGGTTGGGGATCGCATTAGGGCTAGATTTTGGGTTACATTAGGGGAAGTGTTAGGGATAAAGCTAATGTAAGAACTAGGGTTATGATTACGGCTAATTTTATGGTTACGGTTAAGGCTAAGTCTAGTTGTAAGGTTAGGTTTAAGTTCCAGGTGATGTTTTGAGCTAGGGTTAGTGTTAGGTTCAGAGTCAGGGTCAGGGTTAGTTTTAGGGTTGTGGATAGGACTCAAAATAGGGTAGGCTTAGGGCTAGATGTAGGGTTAGTATTTGGTTTAGGTTAAGGGTTAGGATTAGTTCTATGGCTCATTATGTTTTAGGGCTAAGGCTTAAGGTAAGGGTGTTTTTACAATTAATGTTAGTGTTATTGCTAGTGATATGGTGAGTATATATAGGCTTAGGGGTACATTTCGAGTTATGGTTAATTCTAGGGCTAGGGCTATGGCTAGCGTTAGGGCTAAGGTTATGTCAAGTTTTTGGGTTATGATAAGGGATATGGTTAGAACTAGGAATAGAGCTAGGGTGATAGAGTTAGTCTTAAGGCTAGGGTTATTGTTAACTTTAGGGCTAAATAATGGCTAGGAATATGTCTAGGTTTGGTGTTAGGGTTAGGCCTAGGGTTAGGGCTATGTTTAATATTAGGTTTAGGGTTAGGTTTAGGGGAAGGGATGAGGTTATAGCTAGGTTTAGGGCTAGGGTGATGATTAGAATTAGGTTTAGGACTAGGGTTAGGTTTCTGTTAGAATTAAGGCTACATTTGGGGTTAGGATGAGTGCTAGGGTTTGTGTTAGTGTTAGGGCAAGTTTTAGGGATAGGGATAATGTCAGGTTTAGGGTTAGAGCTAGAAATAGTTATAGGGTTAGGTTCATGGCTAGGTCTAATGTTAGGTTTAGGGTAAGGCCCAGGTAAAGAGTAAGGTGCATTTTAGAGGCAAGGGCAGGTTTCCTATTTGTGTTAGGTTAAATATTAGGGTTAAGGCTCAAATTAGCATTAGGGTTAGAATTAGGGTTAGATTTATGGATAGGTTTGGGTATAGGATTCAGGGTAAGATTACGGTAATTGGGAGATCAGGGTTAGGCCTAGGGTTAGCATTTGGGTTAAGGATATTGTTAGGGTAATGAATAGCATTAGAGCTAGGGTTAGGGCCAGGGTTTAGAATACTATTAGGGCTAGAGTTAGGGTTAGGGCTAGGGCAAGGGTTAGGGTTTGGGTTAGGTTTAGGGTACAGGTTATGTTTTGAGCTAGGGTTAGTGCTAGGGTGAGGGTTAGGTTTAGGATTGTATCTAGGCTTAGATTTATGGTTAAGGTTAGTGTTAGTGTTAGGGTTAGAGCTAAGGTTATCTTTAGAGTTAGGTTAATGGATAGGGTTAGATGTTGGCTTAGGGTTAGTGGTAGCTTTAGGTTTAGGGTCAGTGTTAAGGTTAGGGTTAAGATTATCATTTGATTTAGGAAAATGGATAGGGTTAGATGTCAGGTTAGGGTAAGGGGTAGTTTTATGTTTAGGGTTAGTGTTAGGGTTTGGGTTAGGGTTAGTGTTAGAGTAAGGGTTAGGGTTTTATCTAGGGCTAAGGCTAAGAAAAGGGTTAGTTTTAAGTTTAGGTCTATGATTAGTTTTACAATTAGGATTAGAGCTAGGGTTATCATTAGGTTTAAGGTTCGGTTTAGGGTAATGGACAATTTTAGAGATAGTATTAGGGCTAGTGTTAATATTATGATTAGGGCTAGGATTAGCATTAGGTTTAGGGCTAGGGCTAGAGTTATGTTTAGGGTTCGGTTTTGGGTTTTTTTCTAGGTTTAGGTCTAAGGCGAGGGTTAGGGTTAGCATGAGGTTTTGGCTTAATGTAAGAGATAAGGTTATGTTAGGGTTAGGGTTATGCTTTGGGCTAGATTTAGGCCTAGGATTAGGGCTAGGTTTTGTGTTTGGTTTAGAGCTAGTTTTAGTGCTATGGTAATGTAAGGGTTATGTTTACAGTTATGGCTAGGTCTAGTGTTAGGTTTAGGTTTCAGTTAGGGTTAGTTTTATAGCTAGGGTTAGGGTTAGTGTCAGGGTCTGTGTTTGGATTAGAGTTAAGGTTAGGGCTAGAGCCAGATTTAGGATTGGTTAGGTCTAGAGGTAAGGTTAGTGTTTGGCTTTGGCTAAGGGTTATCATTAGAGCCAGGGCTAGATTTTTGTTTAGGTCTTGTTTAAAGATATGGCTAGATTTATGATTAGTTTTATTCTATGGCTAGTATAGAGTTAGGTTTAGATATAGGGTTATGGGTAGGGCTAGTGTTAGAGTTTGGTTTAGGTTTAGGATCAGACTAAGGGTCAGGGTTAGGTTAGTATTTGGGTTATGGTTATAACAAGAATGAGTCCTAACTAGGGTTAGGACTAGTAATAGGGTTAGGTTTTGGGTTAGACTAAGGATTAATTTTAGGACTAGGGTTAGCATTATGATTAACCTTAACTTAAACCAAACGCTAAAGTACTACAAAAACTAATCCTAGCCCTAATCGAGTACTAACCCTAACCTTAAAACTTACCCTGACCCTGACTCATATCCAAACACTCACCCTAGCTCTAAACATGATGCTAACCTTAAACTGAACCCTAACATTAAACCTAGCCGTAATTTGAGTCCTAACTCAAACCCTAAAACTAACCCTGACCCTGAATCATATCCTAGAAATAACTCTAGCTCTAAATATCACCCTAACCGTAAATCTAACACTAACACTAGAACTACCCCTAACCCTAACTCTAAAGCTAACCTTACCTGTAACCCTGGTTCTTACATTACCTGTTGCCCTAACCCTAGCCAAAACAGTAACACAAAAACGAGCCCTAATCCGAGCCCTACACCTAGCATTTACGCTAACCCTAACCCTACCAATACCCCTAACACTTACTCTAACACTGTCCCTAAACCTAAGCAAAACCCTAACCCTAAAGGTAACCCTAGACCTAAATCTAATCCTAAATCTAGACTTAACTCTACCTCTAGACCTAAACAAAAACCTAGCCTTAGCCCTAACAATAACCCTTAACTTAACTTAATGCAAAGACTAACCCTACCCCTAGACATAAACCTAGCCCCAATTCTGGCTTTAACCTGAGCTCTAACTCTAACCTGAACACTGACCCTGCCTTTAACACCAAACCTGTCTCTAAAACTGACCCTAACCAAAATCCTAAACCTAACACTAGACATAACCATAACCCTAACCCTAAAACTAGCCCTAATTATAATCATATCTCTTACATTAACCATAGCCCTAACTCTGTGCCTTAACCTAACACAAAACCTAGAGCGAATTCAAGGCCTAAATCTAGCCCTAAGCATAACTCCAACCCTAATCCTAGCCCTAACCCTAACCCTAAACCAAACCCTAGCCTTAGTCTTAAACCTTATCAAAGCCTAACACTTACCATAAATATAAACTTAGAACTATACCTTACTCTAAACCCTAACCCTAGCCCTAACCCTGAATTTAACCCTATCCCTAAAGCTAGCTCTAAACCTACAACTTTCTTAACCCTACACCTAACTGTATTGATAAACCTAACCTTAACCCTAACCGTAAGCCTAACCCTAACCTGAAAACTAACAATAGGCCAAACCCTAAACCTAAAACTCATCATAGCCCTAACCCTAGCTCAAAACCTAACCTGTACCATAAACCTAAACATAACCATAGCCTTAACATTAACCCTAAAACTAAATCAAACGCTAAACCTAAAACTAAGCCTACATCTAACTATATCAATTACCCCAACCCATATCCTAACCCTAATGATAACCCTAGCCCTAACCTTAACCCTAACCGTAAACCTATCATGACTCTGTCCCTAGACCTAAGGCAGAACCTAATCCTTGACCTAGCCCTATCACTAACACTAGCTGAAATCCTAGCCCTAACCCTAAACAACCCTAGCCCAAAACCTAACCCATATACTAGCCCGAATCCTAACCATAACCATAGCCCAAACTAGAGTTCTAACTCTATCCATTATGCTAACCAAAACCCTAAACCTAATGCTAAACCAAGCCCTAACCCTAACACTAACCCTAACTCTATCCCTAGCCCTGATTCTAACCTGAAGCCTCAAAATAGCTGTAACACTTACTCAATCTCTGACCCTTACCCTTAACCTAACCTTAAGAAAATGATAAGCCTAACCCTAACCCTAACTATAGCCCTAAACCTAAACTTAAAACTAGACTTCACCTTAGCTCTAACCCCACCCATTACCATAACCCTAACCATAAACATCATGATAACCTTATCCCTAACCCTAAACCTACTCTAACTGTAACTGTAAACCTAAACCTAGACTGAACCATAAACCTAACCCTTGCCACAGTCCTAACCCTAGCTCAAACTGTAACAATCATGCTAAACTCAACACTAACCCTAGTCTTACACATAAACCTAACCCTAACCTTAACCCAATATCTAAACCTGTCCATATCCTTAACCCTAATGGTAACCCTACTCCTAATCTTAGACCTAATCCTAAACCTAACCCTATCCTTAGCACTAACCCTAGCTCAAACGCAAACCCATAACCTAAACCTAACCCTAGCCATAACCCTAACCCTAACTCTAACTCTAGCCCTAATCCTAAACATAACCCTAGCTCTAAACCTAGCTCTAAACCTTTCCATTACCCTAATGATAACAATAAACCTAATGCTAAACCTAGGCCTTACCCTAACCCTGTCCATTACCCTAAATCTAACCTGAGCCCTAAACCAAACCTTAAGTCCAAACCTAATCTTATCCATTACCCTAGCCCTAACTGAAACCTAATGTTAATTTGAGCCATAACTCTAAACCTCAACCTAACCCAAACCCAAAACCTGACTCTATTATAATACCCCTAGCTCTCAACTTGAACCTCACCCTGAACCTAACCCTGAAACTAGACCTAGCCATAAATCTTACCTGAAAACTATCCCTAACCATAATCCTAGACCTGATATTAGCCCTAGCCTTAATTCTTGCCATAAGCCTAACACAAACGCTAGCCCTCATCCTATCCCTAAACCTAGCCTTGATTCTAACCCGAACCAGAACTCTAGCACTACCCCTAATTTTATACCTCACCCTAGTTCTGAACCTTGCTATAAACCCATCCCTTCCCCCAAATCTAAGTCTAGACTTAACACTTAAACTAATCCTAGACCTGATCCTAGACCAAATTTAGCCCTAATCCTACCACTACCCCTAAGACTAACTCTAACTCTTGCCCTAGCCCTATTCCTAGATCTAACCCTATCCCTTACCATAACCCAAACACTTGCCCTAACTTTAGCCCTAACACTAGCCCTAGCCCTAACCCTAGTACTAACCATAACTCTAAGTCCAACCCTAACCTTAAGCCTAACTTCACACTAACACTATCTCTAACAGTAACACTAATCTTAAAACTAGCCCTAATCTAGTTCAAGCCTTAAAACAAAACTGAGACATAGCCCTACCCCTAACACTTAACCTAAACCAAAACCTAACCCTACACCTAGCCCTAACCTTAGCCGTAATTCCAGTCCTAACCTAACCCTAACACTAACCGTGAGACTGACTCTGACCTTAAACTAACCTTAGCTCTAACATCACCCTAAAAATATACAAAAAACCTAAAACTAGTACTAGCCCTAACTGTAACCCTAAAAGTAGCCCTAATCATAGCTCTAGTTCTTACATTAGCCATAGCCTTAACCTAACTCAAAATCAATTCCTAAACTGAGCACTGCACCTCGTTTTAACACTAACCCTAACCCTAATCATTACTCGAAAACTAACCCTAACCCTAAAACTGGCCCTAACTCTAAACCTAACGCTAGAATTAATCCTAAACATAATCCTAGCCCTAACTCTAGCTCTAACCCTATCGATTATCCTAAACATAATCCTAACCCTAATGATAACCCTAGCCTTAAACATAACCCTAGTCCTAAACCTAGACATGACACTAACCCTAACAATCAACTTAGCCCTAACCATACCTCAAACCCTAACACTTACCCTAAACCTAACCCTAACACTAACCCAGACCTAAAACTAACCCTAGCCCTAATCCTAACCATAATCCTACACCTAAACCTATCCATGACCCTAAACATAAGCCTAACACAAACATAGCTCTAAACATAGCTCTAACCCCACCCATTACCATAAACCTAATTATAAACATCATGATAAAACTAGCCCTAACCCTAAACCTACACTAACCCTAAATGTAAACTTAACCCTAGACCTAACCATAAACCTAACATTTGTCATAGTCCTAATCCTAGCACAAACCATAACAGTTAATGCTAAACCTAACACTAACCCTAGTAATAAACCTAAATCTAACCCTATCCATTTAGGCCTAACCCCAAACCTTTCGCTAATATTAACCTTATCCTTACCTAAACCTAAAATGAACACTAAACCTAACCCTATCAATTACTCTAAACCTAACTATAAACCTAACCCTCATGCTAATTCGAGCCCTAAAAATAAACCAAAACCTAACCCAAACTCTGAGCAAGAGCCTGACTCTAATAACACACCTAGCTCTAAACTGACCCTTACCCTAAACATAACCTTTAACCTAGACCTACCCATAAACTAACCCTAACAGTAACCCTAAATGTAACCCTAGACCTAACATTAGCACTCTACCTATTCTTGCCTTAAACCTAACACAAACCTGAGCCCTCATCCTAATTGTAAACCTAGCCTTAATCCTAACCCGAAAACTAACCCTAGCCCAAACCCTAATTACAATGCTCACCCTAGTTCTGAACCTAGGTGTAACCACATCCTTTCCCCTATCCCTAAACCTAACCCTAACACTACCACCAACACTAACCATAGCCCTAACCCTAGGCCTAATCCTAACACTAACCATAGCTCAAATCCTAGCCCTAATTTATTGCTAACTGTAACCCTAACTCTAACCCTAGCCCTAAGACTAACATTAACTCTAGCCCTAGACCTATTTCTAGTACCAAACTTATCTATTGCCAAACCCTAACTCTAGCCCTAAACTTAGACCTAACCCGAGCCATAGTCCTAAACCTAGAACTAACCTAACTCTAAATCTAACCCTAATTCAAAACCTAAACCTCACCCTAACACTAGCCCTAACTCTAATTCTAATTTGAAAACTAGCCCTAACCCTAGCCATAGCCCACAAACAAAACTGAGCTATAACCCTAATACTAATCCTTAACCTAAAACAAATCTTAATGTTACACCTAGTCCTAAATCCATCCCTACAACTAAACTGACCCTGACTCTGACCCTAAAACTAAGCCTACTCTGAACATCACTCCAACTCTAAACCTAATCCAAACACTAGCCCTAGCCCTAATCCTAACTCTAAAACTATCCCTAATCATAAAGCTAATTCTTACATTAGCCATAGCCCTAACCCTAACACAAAACCTAGCGCTAAGCTGAGCCTCAACCCTAGCATTAACCCGAACCCTAACCCTAACCCTAACCCTAACACTAATCCAAACCCTAGCTTTAAACCTATTCCTTACCCTAAGCCAAATCTCACCCTAATGCTACCCTAGGTTTAACCCTAATCCTCAGCTTACCCCAAACACTAACTATGTTACTAGTCCTAATCCTAGCCCTCATTCTATCTCTAAACTAACCCGAAGCCTAAGCCTATCCCTTACCCTTATTCTCACCCTATCACTAACCCTAGTTCAAAGCCTGAAGTAAACACTAAACTGAACCCTAACACTAGCCCTACCAGTAAACCTATACCTAAAGCTAACCATAAAACTAGCACTAGACCCAAACTTATTCCTAAATATAGCCATAACTCTAGGCCGAGTCCTAAACAAAAACATAGCCCTAGCACTAAAACAACCATTAACCTAATGTGAAGACTAACCCTAGCTCTAAACCTAACCCTAGTTCTAATGCTAGCCCTAACAATAAACCCAATGCTAACCCGAACACTGATGTTTACCCTAACACAAACCCTATGTCTAATCCTTATCCTTTCTCAAAACTTAAACTTAACACTAGACATATCTATAATCCTAACCCAAAAAACTAGCCATAACCATAACCCTAGCTCTTTCATTACCCATAACCCTAACACTAGTGATATACCTCACACAAAACCTAGCCCTAATACAAACCCTAAACCTAGACATAAGCATAAACTTAACATAAACCCTAGCACAAACACTAAACCTAATGCTTGCCCTAGCCCTAACCCTAGCTCAGACTCTATCCCTTACTCTAAACATAACCCTAGCTCTAAACCTAACCCTAACCCTATCCCTAATCCTAAGTGTAACCATAGCCCAAATACTAGCTCTAACTTTATCCATTACCTTAAACAGAACCCTAACCCTAATGCTAAACCTAGCCCTAACCCTAACCCTAACCCTAACTGTAGCCCTAATAGTAGCCCTGATTCTAAACCTAACCCTTGCCCTAGCCCTAAACCTAGCTCGAACCCTAACACTTTCCCTAAACCTAACCCTATCACTAACCCTAGGAGTAACCCAAATCCTAGCCCTAATCCTAAACTTTACCTAATCCCTAACACTAGCACTAAACCTATTCATTTGGTTACCTTAAACCAAATGCTAACCCTTGGACTACCCCAACCCTATCCCTAACACTAACCCTATATATTACTCGAAACCTAACCTGAACTGTAAACCTAACTCTATCCATTACTCTAACCCCAACGGTAACCCTAATGCTATTTTGTGCCGTGATCTTAAAACTTAACCCCAACCAAACCCTAACTCATATTCTGACCCTAATAATAACCTAGCTCTATACCTGAGCCCAACACTAAACCTAACCCTTACACCAGACCTAGCCATAAACCTATCCCTATCACTATCCCTAACCATAACCCTAGACCTGACATTATTCCTAGCCCTAATTATAGCCCTAAACCTAATGCAAACCCTAGCCCTCATCCTAGCCCTAAACTTACTTAATCCTAACCCGAACCCGAACCCTACCCCTATCATTAAATATAACCCTTGCCCTAGCACTGAACCTAGCTATTTAACCACATCCCTTCCCCTAAAACTAACCCTAACCCTAGCCCTAAACATAGGCCTAAGCCTAACACTAATCATAGAACTAATCTTAGCCCTATTTGAACCCTAAACTTAACCCTACCCCTAACAATATCCCTAAGACTAACTCTAACTCACACCCTAGCCCTATTTCTATTTATAACCCTATTCATTACCATAACCCTCACAATAGTCCTAACCTGAGCCCTAATGCTACCCATAGCCCTAACCCTAGATCTAATCATAACTCTAAATTTAACCATAAACTTAAGCCTAAACCTCATTCTACAACTAGTTCTAACACTATTGCTATTCCTAAAACTAGCCCTAATCCAAGCTCTAGCCCTAAAATAAAACTGAGCCATTGTTCTAACCCTAAATCTTAACCTAAACCAAACCCTAACCCATAACTAGACATAACCCGAGCTCTAATTCGAGCCCTAGGCCTAAAACTAACCCTCACTCTTACCCATATCCAAACACAAAACCTAGTTCTAAATATCACCCTAACCCTAAAACTAATGCTAACACTAGACCTAGCCGAAACTCTAACCTTAAATCTAACCCTAATCATAACCCTAATTCTTACATTGGCCTTAGCCAAACCTTAGCCCTAACTCTAACACAAAAATAGCCCTCATCCGAGCCTTAATACTAGATTTAACCCAAACCCTAACCCTAACCCTCATTTTAACTAGCCCTAAACCTAACTCTAATTGTAGCCCTAACACTATCCATTACCCTAAGCCAAACCCTATGCATAATGTTAAATCTAGTCCTAATCCTAATGCTTAGCCAAACCCAAACAATAACCCTATTACTAGTCCTAACACCAGCCCTCATTCTAAATCTAATCCTAATCCAAATCCTCACCCTAACCTTCACCCTTATTCTGATCCCAACACTAATTATAGGTCTAAACTTGACCCTAAACAGAAACCGAAACCTGAATCTAGCCCTACCAGTAAACTTATACCTGAACCTAAACCTAACACTAGCCCCATACCTAAACCTAATCGTAAATCTAGCTATTACTCTACCCCTTGACCTAAAAAAAAAAAAACTTAGTGCTAGCCCTAACAATAACACTTAACCTAAACCAAACACTAACCCCACCACTAGACCTAAACCTAGTTCTATTCTGGATTTCACCCTAACCATAACTTTAACCTGAATACTGGCCCTGAAACTAACATTAAACCTAGCTATAAACCTGACATTAACCCAAAACCTAAACCTAACACTAGACCTAGCATTAAGCCTAACACTAAAACTAGCTCTAATCAGAACCCTAGAACTTACATAACTTATAGCACTAACCCTAGGCCTAAACCTAACACAAAACTTAAATAACCCTAATCCTAATCGAGGCCAAAACCTACCCTAAGAATAACCCTCACCCTAGCCCTAATCCTAGTCCTAAACCTAACCTTCACCTTAGTCCTAACCCGAGCTCAAAGCCTAACCCTTAGCCTACACATAACCCTAGCACTATCCCTAAACCTAACCCTAAACATAGCCCTAATTCTAACCTTAACCCTAGACCTAACACTAGCTCTAACTTTAGCCATTACCCTAACTCTAACCCTATCCATAACCCTAACTGAAACCCTAACCCTAACCATAAACCTAACCCTAGACCTAACCCTAAACCTAAATCTTGCCATAATCTTAACCCTAACTCAAACCCTAAATCTTACCCAAAACCAACAGTAAACCTACACCTAAAATTAAACTTAAACCTATACCTAACCTTAACCATAAAGCTAACCTTACATCTAACCCAATATATTACCCTAAACCTAATCCTAACCCTAATGAGAACCCTAGCCCTAACGCTAAAACTAACCCTTACCATAACACTAAATCTAACCCTCATCCTAGACCCTAGCTCAAAACCTAAACTTTATCCTAAATATAACCCTAACCCTAACCCTAAGCTAGGTTTAATAGCCCTAACCAAAAACCTAACCTAACTCCAGCACTAATCCTAACCTAAACCTAGCCCTAACCATAGATCTAATCCTATATAATATCCTTATGATAACCCTAATCCTAATGCTAACCCTAAGCATAACCCTAACCCTTTTGCTAACCCTAAATCTCTACAAGCCCTAAACCTACCCTGAAACCTAAACCTAACCCAATCAATTACCATAACCCTAACACTAACCCTAATGCTCATTTGAGCCCTATCCCCAAACCTTAAACTAAAACAAACTCTAAACCTGACCCTAACCCTAAGCCTAACACTTACATTATATGTAGGCATAAACCTAATCCTAAAACTATCTCTAACCCTAAACCTAGATCTGACATTAGCCCTAGCCGTAATCCTAGCCCTAACACTAAAATAAAGCATAGCGCTCATCATAGCCACAAACCTAGCCTTAATGGTTTCCCTAACCCTAACTATAGTCCTAACCCTAATTCTAACCTTAAACTTATCTCTAAACCTAGCTATAATGCCATTCCTTACCCTATACTTAAAGCTAACACTAACCCTAACACTAGGACAAAGGTGAACACTAATAATAGCCCTAAACCTAGCCCTAATTTAACACTATCACTAACGCTAAACCTAACCCTAGCCCTAAGACTAACTCTAACTCTCACAGTAGCCATATCCCTTCTTCTAACCCTATACATTACCGTAATCCTAAACCTAGCCCTAAACCTAACCCTAACCATTGCCAAATCCTTATTCCTAGTCCTAACGTAGATCTCAACTTAACTCTAAATCTAACCCTAAGCCTAAGCCTAAGCCTAACATTAACACTAGCCCTAACACTAACCCTTGCAGTAAAACAAAACCGAGCAACAGCCCTAACCCTAAACCTTAACTGAAACCAAACCTTAATACTACACCTAGACCTTACCCTAGCCCTAATTCGAGTCCTAATCTTAACCTTAATACTCTCCCTAACTCTGACTCATATCCTAACACTCACCCTAGCTCTAAACACTACCCTAACTTTAAACTGAACTCTTACAGTAATCCTAACCTTAATTCGAGTCCTAACCCTAAGCCTAAAACTAAACCAGATCCTGACTATTAACCTGACCCTAACCCTAGCTCTAACCCTATCCCTTACCCTCTGCCAAACCATAAACCTAATGCTAATAATAATCCTAATCCTAATTCTATTCCTCAACCTAACCCAAACCCTAACCCTATTAGTTGTCCTAACCCTAGCCCTCATTCTAGCTCTAACCATAACCCAAACACTAACCCTAACCCTGATCCTTATTCTGACCCTAACACTAATCATAGGTCTAAACCTGAACCTAACACTAAACTAAACCCTAACATTAGCCCTATTGGTAACTTTATACCTAAACCTAACCAGAACACTAGCTTTAGACCTAAACCTAATCCTAATCTATCTATAACTCTTGACCTAGACCTAAGAAAAACTTAGCTATAGCCCTAATAATACCCTTTCCTAAAGCCAAAAACTAATCGTTCCACTAGTCCTAACCCTAGTCCTAATTCTGGCTTTCCCATTAAACATAATCCTAAACTGAACACTGACCCTGACACTAACACTAAACCTATCTCTAAACATCACCTTAACCCTAAACCTAACCCTAAAACTATACTTAGCTCTAACTTTAACCCTGAAACTAGCCCTAATCATAACAAATTTCTTACATTTGCCATAGCCCTAACCTATTGCAAAACCTACCCCTAACCTGAGCCCTAATGTAGCTGTAACCCTAAATCTAAACATAACCCTAACATTAGCCCTAACCCTAAACCTGGGCCTAACCCTAGTATACACCTAACCTAACACTAAATCTATCCCTAACTGTAACACTAGACCTGACATTAGCCCTAGCCCTAATACTAGCCCTAACCCTAACACAAATATTAGCCATCATCCTGGCCCTAAACCTAGCTTTAATCATAACCCTAAACCTAAACCTATCCCTGACCCTAATACTATCCCTTGCCCTAGCCCTCAAACTAGCTATAACACAATACCTTACCCTAAATGTAATCCTAACTCCAACCCTAACCAAAGGCCTAAACCTAACACTAACACTAGCTCTAAATTAACCCTATCCCTAACCCTAACCCTAATCCTAGCTCTAAGACTAACTCTAACTCTCATACTAGCCCTATCACTAGTTCTAACCCTATCAAATACCATAATACTAAACCTAACCCAAACGTTAGTCCTAACCCTTGCCCTATACTTAGCCCTAGCCCTAACCATAGATCAAAATCTAACTCTAAATCTAACCCTAACCCGAAGCCTAAGCCTAACCATTATAAATACATTATAAATAAATTTGTATTTAGATTCTGTGTCTAAAAGTGTTGGCTTCAATTATTATTTAGAATATAGTCATTAGTTACATAAAAGGCATACAATTTCTGGTGGTGTATAGAGAACTGAGTGTCAGGGATTAGGATGCTATGCTAAGGGGGAAAGGAATGAGGGTATGTGATTAATCTAACTTAGCAACTAGGAGAACTCTAATGAATAGGCAGGGTGAATTTATGGAAGAAGGTATAAATTCAAACTGTTTATCTGTATTCATAAAATTACCCTATGTATAAATAGTAAGTTAGGAGGCTGAAAGTGGGATAGAGGGAGAAAGAAAAAAGAAGAAAAATAACAAGGAAAGAAACAAAGAGAGGGAGAAAGAAAATAAGAGCAAATAAAGTGGTGGTGAGGTGGGGCCTGTGCAATTCCCCTAAATTATACAAATCTAGTAATTCAGTTCTTAAAGTCCAATTTCATGGAGAGTTCTTGTTTTCACATATGTTAAGGTTGTGAGGATGAGAGGGGGAAGGGTAGAGGAGAATGGATGATAAGAGCAAGAAAAGAAAAGTAAGAAAGAAAAAAAAAGCTCTCAGAACTCTGTTTTCTTTTCTTGCATTATGTGGATTTTTCTATTCCTAGATTGAGTCTCTGTTCTCAGGGTGGTGGAGGTAGCGAGGGTGAGAGGGCTTGAGCTTCTACCTGGAGCCTCCCTACTCTTAGTCTCTGAATTGGAAACCAGGTGCCTGTACAGTTGCTGTTCCTCATGGATAGCTACACCCCCAAAAAACTTGTGTGAAAAATGTTGAGTTATCACAGCTGGAGGTAGGGGAGTTGGAAACCGGGTACCTGATAAGCTGCAGAACCAAGCTGGTAGTCACGCTCACTGATAGATGGCGAGTAAGGTTTTGCAAGATGGATTCCATCTATCATCTATGTATGGTGTTTGGTGAGGTCGGTTGCTCTGGAGTGACGTTGTGCTGTGTCCAGAGCTCGTTCTGGTGATTCTCAAGCAAAGTCTCCATGTTCTGGGCTGCCTTGCGTGTGTGCAGAGAGCTCCTGTGTGGCTGAGACTGCTGTCAGCGCCCTGAGAAATGGCACAGCCCAGCCTTCAATCTGCACTGAGAGTACCCATGCGGACCTAGATTTCTTCAAATTTCTATGGTACTGGGAATGATTCATCTTTTACTTAGCCTTATTAAGCTCCACAGGTTTGGGCCTTGTCGGTTCAATGGTTCGCTGTCAGGAATAGTTTGTATTTTGGGTTTCCCTTCATTATGACTTATCGATGTGAATGAAAATTGAGCTGGAAATCAAACAAACAGGGTTTGCCAGAGGTGCTTGAAACTTCACACAATTAGTTCTCAGTGGGCACTCTCTAGTTTCTTTCTTTTGAAGGTAGACCAAAGATGAAGCATGCAAAAGAAACTGTATCTGAGAGCCCTTAAGGAGAAAACAGAGAAACATGTATGTACTGAAATAAGTCTCCCCAAAATTTGATCAGATTTCTTTGATACTACACAGTATTCATCTTTTAGCTTGCTCCACTAGGCTCCCCAAGGTTGGCACTTCTAGGATCAATGGTTCTCTAAACAGGTAAGGGTTAGTGTTATAGTTAGGGTTACGGCTAGCTTTAGAAATAGTGTTAGGGTTAGAGTTTGTTTTGTTCAAATTTCTTTGATACTGGGAATATTTATCTTTTTACCTAGCCTCACTATGGGCCCCAGTTTGGGGTCTTCTTGGTTCAATGCTTCACTGTTGGAAATAGTTTGTTTTTAATGTCTCACTTCATTTTGACCTATATAGGTAAATGAGAATGGAGCTGGAAATCAGAGGGTTGGTTCTAGCTGGTTGAAACTTCGCATACTCAATCAGTTATCTGTGGGCACTCTCTGGTTTCTTCCTAATAAAAGTAGTGATAAGCTGAAGCATGCAAAACAAGTTTATCCAAGAACACTTTAGAATAAAAAAGGGCAATATGCATGTACTGAAATACCTCCCCCAATTATTTGGTCAGATTTCTTTGATACTGTGCAGGATTCATATGTAAGCTTGTCACACTAGTCTCCCCAAGTTTAAAACTTTTATGATCAAAGGTTCTCTTAACAGGTTAGGCTTAGGGTTATGGTTAGACTTAGGGTTAGAACTATTGTTAAGGTTAGTGTTAGATTTTTTCAACTTTATGAATACTGAGCAGGATTTATCTTTTTTTCTCTTCTTAGTATGCTCCCCATATTTGGCCTCCTAGTAAAAGTGTTTGCTCTCAGGAGTAGTTTTAATATTCATCTTTCACCTCATTTTGATCTATAGGGGTGAATGGAAATGGAGCTGGACTCAAACAGGGTTGGTACTAGCTGCTTGAAACTTCACACACTCAACCAATTCTCAGGGCACCTTCTCTCCTTTTTATCTTGTGATAGTAGCCCGAAGCTGAATTAGAAAGAAATAGCCTTGTCTGTGGGCACTTCAGAGCAAGCTTTAATTTTTTTTGCATGGATTATTTGATATTGTATAGGATTCATCCTTTTCCTAGTCTTAATAGGATTCCCAATTTTGAGTTTTCAAGGTTTGCCAGTTTACTGTCAGGAACAGTTTGAATTTTTAGATTTCACTTTATTATGGCCTATAGACATGAATGAAAATGGAGCTGGAAATCAAACAGAGCTAGTACTAGCTGCTGGAAACTTCACACACTCAATCAGCTCTCTGTGGGCACACTCTGGTTGTTCCTTGTGCAAGAACCTTAAACTGAAGCATGAAAAAAATAATTTATCCAAGAGCATATTAGGAGAAAACAGGAAAATATGCATGTACTGAAATACCTCCCCCAATTATTTAGTCAGCTTTCTTTGATACTGCACAGGATTCATCTGTTAGTTTGCCCCACTGGGCTCGTTTATTTGGGGACTACGCTGATCAATGGTTTTCTAAACACGTTAGGTTAGATTGTGTATTAGTTTAGGGCTAGATTTATAGCTAATATTTTGTTAGATTTAGTTTTGTTCAAATTTCTTTGATACTGGGCAGGATTCAACTTTGAACTAGCCTTACTATATTCTTTAGGTTTGGACCTCTTACGTCAAGTGTTTGCTCTCCTGAACAGTTTGTATTTTAAGTTTTCATTTCATTTTGACCTATGTGTGTAAATGGAAATGGAGCTGGAAATCCAACAGGGATGTTGCTAGCAACTTCAAACCTCACATACTCAATCAGTTTTCTAAGGGCATTCAATAGTTTGTTCCTTGTAAAAGGAGTCCTAAGCTGAAGCATGCAATCAACTTTATGTGAGAGCACTTTAGGAGAAAACAGGGAAATATGCATGTACTGAACTACCTCCCCAATTATTTGGTCAGACTTCTTTGATATTGTGAAAGATTCATCTATTCACTTACCCAATTTGGCTCCCCAAGTGTCAGAATTCTAGGATCAAAGGGACTCTAAACAGGTTAGATTTAGTGTTAGGGTTAGTGTTAGGACTAGGATTAGACCTAGTGTTAAGATAAGAGTTACTTTTGTTTTCAAATTTATATGATACTGTGGAGGATTCACCTTTTTTTAAATTTTGACTATACTCCAAATATTTGGGCCTCCTACATAAAGGGTTTGCTTTCAGGAACAGTTTAAATTTTCATGTTTCTCTTCTTTTTTTCCATGTAGGGGTGAATGAAAAAAAGCTGGAAATCAAACAGGGTTTGGGTAGCTGCTTGAGTCTTCACACACTCCATCGATTTTCAGTGAGCATAATCTGGTGTTTTCCATGGAAGTAGCCCTAAGATGTGTAGAAAATAACAGCTTTATCTCTGGGTGCATTAGGAGCAAGCAGAATACCCATGTAATGAAAGAGCTTCAAATTTTTTGGTTGGATTAATTTGATACTGTACAGGATTCATCCTTGACCTAACCTTACTAGGCTCCTCAAGTTTGTACCTTCAATGTTCAATGGTTCAGTGTCAGGAACAGTTTGACTTTTTAGGTTTCACTTAATTAGCGCCTATATGTGTGATTTCAACGGAACTGGAAATCAAACAGTGTTGGTGCTAGCTGCATGAAAATTCACACACTCAATCAGCCCTCTGTGGGCACTCTTTGGTTTTTCTTTGAGAAAGTACCTTAAGCTGAAGCATGAAAAACAGTTTATCCATGAGCACTTTAAGAAAAAAAAATAAAAAAAAAAAACAGGAAAATATGAATGTACTAACATACCTCTTCCAATTTTCATCAAATTTCTTTGATACTGCACAAGATTCATCTATTAAGTTGTGCCTTAGGCTCCCCAAGTTTGGGGCTTCTATGATCATAGGTACTCTAAACAGGTTAGAATTAGGTAAGAGTTGGGTTAGATACAGTGTTAGAGTGAGTTTTGTTCAAATTCATTTGATATTTTCCATAATTTGTGTTTTACCTAGTCTTACTATTTTCCCTAGATTTGGGCCTTATCCCTTCAATGCTTTGCTGTCAGGAACAGTTTGTATTTTAAGGTTTCCTTCATTTTGAACTATACGCGTAAACGGAAATGGAACTTGAAGTCAAACAGGGTTGGTGCTCAATGCTTAAAACTGCACACACTCAATCAGTTCTATGTGGGCACTCTGGTGTCTTCCCTGTGAAAGTTTCCCAAAGCTGAAGCATGCAAAAACATCTTTATCCGAAAGTACTGTTGGAGATAACAGGGAAATATATATGTACTGGACTACCTCCCAAAATTATTTAGTCAGATTTCTTTGATACTCCCTAAACCTAACAGAAACACTAGGCCTAATCTGAGTCCTAACCCTAGATGTAAACTTAACCCTAATTCTACTCCTAACCCTAGCTCTAACCATATGACTTACCCTAAGCCAAACCCTATCCATAATGCTAAACTTAGTCCTAATCCTAATCCATAGCCTAATCCAAACCCTAACCCTATTACTAATCCTAACCCGAGCCCTCATTCTAGCTCTTACCCTAACTCAAATCATTACCCTAACACAAACCCTCAGTCTAAATCTGATCCTAACCTAAAACCAGACCATAAACTAGCTCTACCAGTAAACTTATACCTAAACCTAAGCCTAACACTAGCCCTAGACCTAAGCCTAATCCTCAATATAGCCATAATTATAGACCTAGACCAAAAAAACAAAAAAAAAAAAAGAAAAAAACTGAGTCCTAGCCCTAACATAATCCTTAACCTAAAGTGAACACTAACCCTATCCTTGGATCTAAACCTAGTACTAATTCTTGCTTTTACCCTAAGCCTAACTCTAACCTGAACGCTGATGCTAACACTAACACTACACAAACCTCTCTCTAAATCTGAACCTAACCCAAAACCTAAAATTAACACTAGACATAGCCATAACCCTAACCTTAAAATTAGCTCTAATCAGAACCCTCCATCTTACATTACACATAGCCTTAACCCTGGGCCTAAACCTAACACAAAACCTAGCACTATTCTGAGGCCTAATCCTACCCAAAAAATAAACATAATCCTAAATGTAGCCAAAACCCTAACCCTCACCTTAGACATAACCTTAGCTCAAAGCCTAACCCATAGCCTAAACAAAACCCTACGCCTATTAGTAAACATAAACCTAACCTAGCCCTAATCCTGAACTTAATCCTAGTAATAACCGTAGCTCTAAACCTAACATTGCCCTAACCCTAACCCTAACCCTAACCCTAATAATAACCCTAGCCCTAAACCTAATCGTATCCATTACCCTAATCTTAAACCTAACCTTTGTCTTAACCCTAAATCTAACCCTTGCCATAAACTTAACCCTAAACCATACCAAAAATAAAAACTAAACCTACCCCTGAACCTAAATTTAACCATAACCTAAACTTAACCCTAAAACTAATCTTACATCTAATCCAAAACATTACTCTAAAACTAGCCCTAACCCTAATGAAACCCTAGCCCTAACCCCAACCCTAACCATAATCATAACCATAACCCTAATCTATACCTAACACTAAACCTAACACTCCCCCTAGCCCTAAACGTAGCTTAAACCCTAACCCTTACACTAACCCTAACCCTAGACCTAGCCCTAATCATAACCCTAACTCTAGCCCTAAACCTAATATTAAACCTAGCCCTAATCCTAGCCCTAATAAAGCCCTATTCCTAACCCTAACTCTTACCCTAGAATTAAGATTAACTATAATTCTCACACAAGACCTATCCCTATTCTAACCCTATACCTTACCGTAACCCTAACCCAAGCCCTAACCCTAGTCATAACACTTGCCCTAGCACTAATTCTAGACCCAAACCTATCTCTAAAACTTACCCTATCCCTTACAATAACCCTAACCCAAGCCCTAACCCTCGTCATAATCCTTAGCCCTAGCACTAACCTATCTCTAAAACTAACCCTAACCTGAGGCCTCAGCCTAACCCTGAAATTAGCTCTAACCCTAATGCTATTCCTAAAATTAGCCCTAACCCTAGCCCTATCCCTAAAACAAAACTGAGCCATACCCCTAAAACTAACCCTTACCCTAGGCCAAACCCTAAACCTACACCAGCCCTAAACCTAGACCTAATTTGAAATCTAACCCTAACCCTAACCCTGACTCATAACCAAACCTTAAACCTAGCTCTAAACATCACCCTAACCTTAAATCTAACCCTAACACTAGGCCTAGCCCTAAACTTAACCATAAAACTAACATTAATCTTAACCCTATTTCTTACAATACCCATAACCATAAAAATAGACCTAAACTCAATTCAAAATTAGCCCTAATCCAAGCCCTAACATGAGCTTTAACCATAAACCTAAATCTAACCCTAGTCCTAACCTTACCTCTAACCCTATCGCTTAACCAAAGCCAAAGTTTCACCCTAATGCTAACCATATTCTAGCACTAATCCTTAGCCTAATCAAAACCTAACTGTATAACTAGTCCTAATACTAGCTTTCATTCTAGATCTAACCATAAACCAAACCCCAACCCTATCGCTGACCTATTATTCTGACCCTAACACTAATAGCTCTAAATCTAAACGTAACCCGAAACCGAACCCTAACACTAGCCCTAGACCTAAACCTAATCCTAAATATAGCCATAACTCTAGCTCTAGACCTAAAGACAAACTAGACCTAGCCTTAACAATAACCCTTAACCTAACCAAAACTCTAATCCTACCTCTATACCTCACCCTAGTCCTAATTCTGCCTTTAACCTTAACCATTACACTACCTGAACATTGTCCCTAACACTAACACTAACCCTAGGTCTAAACTTCACCCTAACCCTAAAACTAATCTTGAAACTACATGTAGCCCTAACATTAACCATAAACCTAGTTTTAATCATTACACTAGTTCTTACATTAGCCATAGCTCTAACCTATCACAAAACCTAGCTATAATCAAGCCCTAACTTAGCAATAAACCTGAAGCTAAACTTAACAATAACCTTAGCCCTAACTATAAACCTAAGCCTAACCCTAGACCTAATCCTAACCATAACCCTAGCCCTAACCCTAGCTTTAACCCGATTCATTACCCTAAGAAAACTATAATCCTAATGCTAACCCTAGGCAGAAACCTAAACCTTGACCTAGCCTTAATCCTATCTATTAACCTATATCTAACCTGATCCCTAAATCAAACTGTGTCATTATCCAATCCCTAAATATAAGACTAATTTGACCCCTAAACCTAAACCTGAACCTAACCACAAGCTTAAAATTGACCCTGACTCTAATAATACCCATAGCTCTAAACCTGACCCTAACAAGAAACCTAAACTTTACAATAGACCTAGCCATAAACTTAACCCTAAAACTATCCCTAACCATATCCTAGACCTGACATTAGCCCTAGCTCTAATCTAGCCCTAACCCTAATAAAAAACTTAGCCCACATCCTAGCAAGGAACCTCACCTTAATTTTAACCCTAAACCTAACATTAACCCTAATCTTAACCCTAATTTTCACCCTAGTCCTAAAATTAGCTATATTGCCATCCCTTACCCTAAACCTAACCTAACCCTAAATCTAACACTAAACCTAGCCCTAACCCTAGGCCTAACCTTAACACTAACCCTAGCCCTAATCCAAGCCCTAATTTAGCCCTATCCCTAACCCTAACCCTACACCCAAGACTAACTCTAACTCTCCCACTAACGCTATACCTAGTTGTAACCTTATCCCTTACCATCACCATATACCTAGCCCAAAACATAGCCCTATGCTAGACCTATACTTAGCCCTATCACAAAACCTAGATCTAAACCTAACTCTAAATTTAACCCTAACACTAAGTCTAAACCTATCTATAACTCTAATCTTATCCCTAATCCTTAACTTAAGCCTAAATCTCACACTTACACTAGCCCTAATCCTAAGACTAATCATAAAACTAGCCCCAACCCTAGCCCTAGCCCTAAAACAAAAGCAAGTCATAGCCATAACCTTAACCCTTAACCTAAAACAAATCCTAACACTACACCTAGCCCTAACCCTATCCCTAATTATCTTCTAACCCTAACCCGAAAACTAACCCTGACCCTGACTCTGACCAAACACTAACCCTGGCTCTAAACATCATCATCACCATAAACCTAACCTTAACACTAGACCTAGACCTAACTCTAAACCTTTAAGTAGCTGTAATCATAACCCTACTTCATATATTAGAGGTAGTCTTAACTCTTGCTCTAACCTAACCCAAAACCTAGCCTTAATCTTAGTCCTAAATCTAACTTTAACCCTAAACTTAAACCTAACCCTAACCCAAACACTAGCCCTAATCTTATACATAACCCTAGCCCTAACCTTAGGGCTAACCCTATCCATTACCCTAATGATAACCCTAACTCTACTGATAACCCTAGGCCTAAAACTAACTCTATACATTGCACTAAACCAAACCTAAACCCTAAACCTAAACCTGTCATTACCCTAACCCTAAATCTAACACTAATTTGAGCCCTGCACCTAAATACTAACTTAGCCCAAACCCTAATCCTGACCCTGATTCTAAAAATAACCCTAGGTCTAAACCTGACCCTAACCAAAAACCTAACCCTTACACTAGACCAAGCCATAAACCTAACACTAAATCTATCCCTAAGTGTAACCCAATTCTGACATTAGCCATAGCCCTAATACTATCCCTAACCCTAAAACAAATCCTAGTCCTCATTGTAGTACTAAACATAGCCTTAAACATAACCCTAACTCTCACCCTAGTTTTAACCCTAATACTAACCCTCGCCCTTGCCTTAAGCCTAGCTATAACCACATCCCTTAACCTAAATTAATCCCTAACTCTAACCCTAACCCTTGCCTTATCCTTAGCTCTAGCACTAACCTTACATCAAAATCTAACTCTAAATCAAACCCTAAATCGATGCCTAAGCCTAACCCTAAAACTAGCCCTAACCCTAGCCCTAACATAACACTAGCCATAATTTAGCCCAATCCGTAAAACAAAACCTAACATTAGCCCTAAGACTAACTCTCTCATACTAGCCCTATCACTCATTCTAACAGTATCCCTTACCATAAACCTAACCCTAGCCCTAACCCTAGTGCTAACCCTTTCCCAATACTTATCCCTAGCACTAACCTTAGGCAAAACGTAACTCTAAAACTAGCCTTAACCCGAAGCCTAGCCTAAACCTAACAATAGCCCAAACCATAACACTAATCCTAAAATGAGCCCTAACGCTAGCCCTAGTCCTAAAACAAAACTGAGCCATAGTTCTAACCCTAAACATTAACCTAAACCAAACCCTAACCTTACACCTAGACTTAAACCTAGACTTATTTGAGTTGGAAGCCGAACCCTAAAACTAACCCTGAACCTGACACTGACCCTAACACTTCTAGCTCTAAACATCACCGTATAAGTAAACCTAATCCTAACACTAAACCTAGCACTTAACCCTAAAACTAGCCCTCAACTTAAACCTAGTACTTGCATTAGCTATAACCCTAACCCTAGCCCTAACATAACACAAAACCTAGCCCTAATCAGAGCCCTAACCCTAGCTTTAAACCTAACCTAACCCTAACACTAGCCCTAATAGTAACCATAACTTTAGCCTGAAACTGATCTCTAACTCTATCCATTAACATAACCATAACCCAATCTTTAATGATAACCCTAAGCATAAATCTAACCCTATCTCGAATCCTAACTCTTCCATTACCCTAAACCTAACCAGAATCCTATACCTAACCCTATCATTACCCTAACACTAATCCTAAAACTAATTCAAGCCCAAAATTGAAACCTTAACCTATCTCAAACCCTAATTCAGACCTTGACCCTAATAATACCCCTTGCTCTAAACTTGACCATAACTTAACACCTAACCCTTAGCCTAGACTTAGCCATAAGCCTAAACCTAAAACTATCTTTAACCATAACTCTGGACCTGAAATTAGCCCTAGCCCTAATCCTAGCCCTAACCCTGTAAACACACCTAGCCCTCATTCTTGTCCGAACTTAGCCTTAATCATAACCCTATCTCCAGCTCTACACCTTACCCTAATTCTAACCCTCACCCTACCTCTAAACCTACCTATAATGTAATCTCTTACCCTAAATTTAAACCTAACCCTAACCCAAACCCTAGGCTTAATCTAAACACAAAACCTAACCCTAATCCTAGCCCTAATTTAGCTCTATCTCTAACCCTATCCTAACCAAGCCCTGAGAATAACTCTAACTCTTGACTTAGCCCTAGCCATAGTTCTATCCCTATCTGCTACCATAAACCTAACACTTGCCTGAAAGTTAGTCCCAGCCCTAATCATAACTCTAAATCTAACCTTAAACCTAAGCCTAAGCCTAACACTAACACTAGCCCTAATGTTAATGATAATAGTAAAACTAGCCCTAACCCAATCCTAGCAATAAACCAAAACTGAGCAATAGCCCTAAGCCTATACGTTAACTTAAACAAAAAATTAACAACACACTTAGACCTAAACGTAGCCCTAATTCGAGTCCTAAGCCTCACCTTAAATCTAACCCTGACATTGACTCATATCCTAACACTCACCCTAGATCTAAACACTGCCCTAAACTCAAACCGAACACTAACATTAATAATAGCCCTAATTTGATTCTGAAAAATAACCCTAAAACTAACGCTGACCCTGACTCCTATCCTAACAAGAACTGTAGATATAAATATCACCTTAACCTTAAAACTAACACTAGCACTCAAACTACCCCTAACTCTAACCCTAAAACTAACCATAATGGTAATCCTAGTTCTTAAATTAGCCATTGCCCTAATACTAGTCCTAACCCTAACACCAAACTAGCCCTAAAACAAGCCCTAAACCTAGCTTTAACTCTAAATCTAACCCTAATCATAGCCCTAACCCTAGATGTAATCAATCCCTTATCCTAAGCGAAATCCTAAACTGAAGAGTAACCCTAGACCTATCTCTAATCTTTAGACTAAACCAAACCCTAACCCTATCAATTGTCCTAACCCTAGCCTTTTTTTAGCTCTAACACCACGCCAAACCATAAACCTAACCCTGATCCTTATTCTGACCCTAACATTAAACCTAGGTCTAACCCTACCACCAACCCTAACTCCAAATTTACCATAATCTTATCCCTGGAACTAATTCTAAACCTAACTCTCAGCCTAGCCCTAACCATAGCACAGAACCTAACCCTTATGCTAAAAAAAAAAAAACCATAAACCAATCCTAGTTCTAACCCTCACCTTAACCCTAACACAAGACCTAATTTTAACCAGCTCAGAATAGCGCTAGGTTTTGTGTTAGGATTAGGGCTATGGCTAGGATTAGGACTAAAGTTAGGGCTAGTGTTAGAATTAGGGAATAGATAAGGATGGTACTAGAAATAGGTCTAGGGCTAGAGATAGTGTTAGTCTTAGGGCTAGGGATAGAGTTAGTGTAACAGTTAGCAATAAATTAGGGCTAGGATTTGAGATATGGTTAGTGTTAGGATTAGGCCTAGGGTTAGGGCTAGGGTTAGTGTTAGTGGTAGTGTTAGGGTTAGGGTTAGGGATGGGGAAAGGATGTGGTTATATCTAGGTTCAGAACTAGGGCGAGTGTTGAAATTAGGGTTTGGGCTAGGGTTAGTTTTCGGGTTAGGATTAAGGCTAGGTTTATGATTAGGATGAGGGCACGGGTTTGTGTTAGGTTTAAGGCAAGAGTAAGGTAGAGTGCTAATGTCAGGTCTAGGGTTACATTTAGGGATACTGTTAGGGTTAGTTTTATGTCTAGGTCTTATTTAAAGGTTATGTTTAGGGTAAGGTTCAGTTTAGAGCTACGTGTGTTATTAGAGTCAGGGTCTTGCTCAGATTTTGGGTTAGGTTTTGGTTCATTTTTAGGGCTCGAATTAGCATTAGGGTTAGGTTTAGAGTTAGGATTAGACTAATTGATAGTGTTAGGTTTAGTGTTCATTTTAGGTTTAGGTAAGGATAAGGTTAATATTAACGAAAGTTTTGGGGATAGGCCTAAATGAATTGGGTTAGATTTAGTTTTAGGACTAGGGTTAGTGTTTGCTTTAGCATTAACTGTTAGAGTTTTGCTGCAGTCTGGCTGGCCACAAAATCACGAGCCACTTACAGCCTTGTAGATTCAAACAGCAATTCTTTATTCCTGAACTCACACCGGCACTCTACAAACACGTTCTGGGGGAATTCACGTTCTGGGTCACATTCACGTTCTGGGTGAAATCCCAAATACTCTCTGAATCCCAGGAGAACTCAAGGAGCAGGTGCGCCTGAAGCAGCAGGATACGCCCTATTCCCAGCAGGGTACACCTTAAACCTGGAACAGCCCTAAACCTGGATTGTCCTAAACCAGGAACGCCCTAAACCCTGATCCGCCCTAAACCCTGATCCGCCCTGGTCCTTGAGCAAGGTCACCTTACATGCAATCTCACTGCAAATGACCTGGGTCATGCCATGCATCATACCTATTTGGCAATGGCCCTCAGCAGAGTTTGTGCTAGGATTAGGACTATGGCAAATGTTAGGTTTATGGTTAGGTCTAGGGTTAAGTTTACAGTTAGGGTTAGAGTAGGTTTAGGGTTAGCGCTAGTTTGATCATGATGTTTATAATTAGGGTTATGGTAATGGGTGGGGTTAGAGATATGTTTAGAGCTATGTTTGGGTTAGGGTTCTGTTTAGGGTAATGGATAGGTTTAGGTCTAGGATTATAGTTAGTATTAGGGTTAGGGTTAGTTTTAGGTCTAGGGTTAGTGTTAGGGTTAGGTTTAGGTTAAGTGTTAGGGTTTGAGCTATGGTTAGGGCTAAGTTGATGGCTAGAGTTGGTATCAGGTCTAGGTTTAGGATTAGGGTTAAGTTTAAATCTAGGGTTATCATTACGGTTACTGTTATGTTTAGGGTAATGGATAGGGTTAGAGCTAGAGTTAGGGCTAGGATTATGGTTAGGATTAATTCTATTGTTAGGTTTAGGTTTATGGCCAGATTTATCATTAGGGTTAGATTTAGGGTAATGGTTAGGGCTAAGGTTAGCGTTAAAATGAGGTGTAGGGCTCAGTTGAGGGATAGATTTTGTGTTAGGTTAAGGATATGGCTAATGTAAGAACTAGAGTTATGATTAGGGCTACTTTTAGGGTTACAGTTAGGGCTAGTACTAGTTTTAGGTTTACATATACTTTTAGGGCGATGTTAGAGCTAGGGTGAGTTTGAGGTCAGAGTCAGGCTCAAGGTTAGATTTAGGGTTATGTTATGACTTTAATTAGGGCTAATTTTAGGGCTGGGTGTAGGGTTAGGTTTTGGTTTAGATTAAGTGGTAGGGTTAGGGCTATGGCTCAGTTTTGTTTTAGGGCTTGAACTAGATTAGGGCTAGTTGTAAGATTAGTGTTACAGTTAGAGCTAGTATAAGTGTGAGTTTTAGGCTTAAGGTTATGGTTGGACTTAGAGTTATGGTTAGTTCTAGGGTTAGGGCTAGGGCCTATGTTAGGGCTAAGGTTAGGGCAAGTGTTAGGGTTATGGTAAGGGATAGGGTTAGATCTAGGAATAGGGTTAGGGCAAGAGTTAGAGTTAGTCTTAGTGGTAGTGGTAGGATTAGGGTTAAATTAGGTCTAGGATCAGGTCTAGGATTAGTTTAAGGGTTAAGTCTAGAGTTAGAGTTAGGGTTAGATTTGGGGGAAGGGTTGGGGTTATAGCAAGGTTCAGAACTAGGGTGAGTGATAAAATTAGGGATAGTGCTAGAGTTCTGGTTCGGGTTAGGATCAAGGCTAGGTTTAGGGCTAGGATGAGGGCTAGCTTTTGTGTTAGGGTTATGGCAAGAATTAGGGCTAGGGCTAAATCAACTCTAGGGTTATGGTTAGGGCTAGTTTTCGGGTAAGATTTATGGCTAGGTCTAGTTTCAGAGTTAGGTTTATGGTGAGGTACAAGTTGAGAGCTAGGGGATAGTCAGAGTCAGGTTTTGGGTTTGTGTTAGGTTGAGGTTTAGGGTTATGGCTCAAATTAGCATTAGGTTTGAGTTAGGGCTAGGGCAATGGATAAGGTTAGGTTTAGGCTTCAGGTTTGGTTTAGAGCTCAGGTTAGATTTAGGGTAATGGACAGGGTTAGGGTAAGTCCTAGGGTTAGCATTAGGTTTATTTAGGGTTAAAGCTAGGGTTAGGGCTTGGGTTAGGGCTAGGTTTTGCAATAGGTTAGGGCTATGGCAAATGTAAGAACTTAGCTATGATAGGGCTAGTTTTAGGGTTAATGTTAGACCTAAGTATAGTTTTAAGGTTAGGTTTAGTGTTAGAGTGATGTTTAGAGCTAGGGTTAGTGTTGGTGTCAGGGTCAGTGTTCAGTTCAGGGTTATGGTTAATGTGAAAGCAGTATTAGGACTAGGGTTAAGATTAGGGGAAAGGTTAGTTTTCAGCTTTAGGCTAAGGGTTATTATTAGGGCTAGGTCTAGGTTTTTCTTTAGGTCTAGGCACAGAGTTACGGATAGATTGGGATTAGGTTTAGGTCTAGGGCTAGTGTTAGAGTTTGGTTTAGGTATAAGTTTACCATCAAGGCTAGTATTAATGTTCAGTTTAGGGTTAGGTTCAGGTTTAGACCTATGATTACTGTTAGGGTCAGAATAAGGATTAGACTTAGCGATAGGGTTTGGTTTGTGGTAGAGCTAGAATGAGGACTAGGGTTAGTGTATGGGTTAGATTAAAGATTAGGTCTAACCTAATCCTAATCCTAATTCATAACCTTACCCAAACCCTAACCCTATGGGTTCGGTTAAGGATTAGGATTAGGATTACGATTAGGATTAGCATTGGTTTTAGGGTTTGGCATAGGGTAAGGGATAGGGTTAGAGCTAGGATTAGGACTAGGGTTGGGGTTAAAGCTAGGTTCATAGCTCGGATTAGGGCTAGTTTCTGTGTTAGAATTATGGCTAAGTTTAGAGCAATGACTAATGGAAGAACTATGGTTTTAGGGTTAGATTTTGGGTGATGGTTAGGGGTTAAACCTCTAGTGATAGGATCAGGTTTAAGGTTAGGGTGAAATTTAGAGCTGTGTTAGTGTTAGGTTAATAGTAAGGGTCAGGTTTACTTTTAGAGTTAGGGTTAGGACTCGAATTAAGGCTAGGGTTACTGTAAGGGTTTGTTTTAGGGTTAGGGTGGTGTTTAGAGCTAGGGTGAGTGTCAGGATGTGAGTCAGAGTTAGGGTTAGTATCAAGGTTAAGATTAGGACTCTAATTAGGGCTAGGATTAGGTCTAGGTGTAGTGTTAAGGTTTGGTTTATGTTAAGGTTTAGGGTTAGCAGTATTGCTCGGGTTTGTTTTACTGTAAGGGTTAGGGTTAGTACTATATTTATGATTAGCATTAGGGCTAGGGCTAGTGTTAATGTTAGGCTTAGGCTTAGAGTTAGCTTTAGAGTTAGGGTTATATCTAGGTTTAGGAATAGGAATAAAGATTAGGCATTGGTTATTGCTAGGTTAGGGCTAGGGTTAGGGCTAGAGTTAGGATTACGGTAATGGAAAGGGTTAGAAGTAAGCATAGGGCTAGTGTGAGAGGTAGAGT
Organism: Marmota flaviventris; assembly: GCF_047511675.1. Lineage (NCBI taxonomy): Eukaryota > Metazoa > Chordata > Mammalia > Rodentia > Sciuridae > Marmota > Marmota flaviventris. The sequence goes on along the minus strand of NW_027288413.1, from coordinate 459,575 downwards.
TAGTCTTAGGGATAGGGTAAAATTAGGGCTAGAATTAGGGCTAGGGTTAGTTTTCACCTTAGGCCTAGTGTTAGGGTTAGGGTTAGGGTTAAGTTTAGGGTAAGGAATGGCATTATACCTAGGTTTTGAGATAGGGTGAGAGTTAGAATTAGGGTTAGGGCTATGATTAGGGTTAGGGTTATGATTAAGGCTAGGTTTGGGGCTAGGATGAGGTCTATGGTTTATTTTAGTGTTATGGCTAGGATTAGGGCTGGGGCTAATATTAGATCTAGGGTTATGTTTAAAATAGTTTTACAGTTAGGTTTATGGCTACATGTGGTATAAGTGTTAGGTTTAGTGTTAGGATCAGGTTTAGAGCAAGGTGTATAATTAGAGTCATGTTCTGGGTTAGTAATTTGAGATAGTTTAAGGTTTAAAGTTAGGGCTTGAATTATCTTTATGGTTCGTGTTAGTGTAATTGTAGGGTGAGATTTAGGGTTTAGGTTTGGTTTAGAATAATGCATATGTTTAGGATTAGGGATAGGGTTAAGTTTAGGCCTACAGTTATGGTTAAGGCAATGGATAGGGTTAGAGATAGGGTTAGGGCTAGGGTTATGATTTTGATTAGGGCTAGGTTTAGGATTAGGTTTAGGGTTAAAACTCGGGTTAGGGCTTGGTTTTGGGCTAGGTTTGGGGTTAACAGTGCTAGGGTTAGGGGTATGGCTAATGTAAGTACCAGGTAACAATTAGGGTTAAATTTAGGGTTAGGGTTAGTGGTAGGTCTAGTTTAGGTTTAGGGTTAGGGTTAGCGTGATGTTTAGACTAGGGTTAGTATTGTGGTCAGTGTCATGGTCACTGTTAATTCTAGTTTTCATCTTAAAACTAGAATTAGCACTAAGTTTAGGGTTAGGGTTAAGGGTTCGCTTAGGTTAAGGGTGAGGTTTAGGGCGATGGCTTGGTTTTATTTTAGGGCTAGTGTTAGATTTAGAGTTAGGGTTAGGCTTAGGATTAGGTTTTGATTTAGAGTTAAAATTAGATCTAGTTTAGGGCTAGAGCTAATGATAGGGCTAGGATTAGGGCTAGGGTTAGGGCTAGGATTAGGGTTCTGGTAAGGAATAGGGTTCGAAATAGGGATTGGGCTAGGGTGGGAGTTAGATTTAGTCTTAAGGCTAGGGTTAGGTCTAGGGTTAGGAATAGGACTAAATTAGGGCTAAGATTATGGCTAGGGTTAATTTTGGGGTTAGGCCTAAAGTTGGGTTTAGGTTTAGGATTAATGCTTGGTTTAGGGCTAGAATAAGGGCTGGGGTTTGTGTTAGATTTAGGACTAGGATTAGAGCTATGGCTAATGTCAGATCTAAGGTTAGGGTTGGGGATAGTTTTAGGATCAGGATTATGGCTAGGTCTAGTGTAAGGGTTAGGTTTAATGTAAATTCAGCCTTAGAGCTAGGAGACTTATTAGGGTCATGGTCATTGTTAGAGTTTGCTTGAGGTTAGGGTCTATGGTTAGGGCTTGAGTTAGCACTAGCTTGTGGGTTAGGAACTGATAGCGTATGTTTAGTATTTACATTAGGTTTAGGGTAATTGATAGGGTTAGGGTTAATGATAGGCTTAAGATTAGGCCTAGGGTTCGCATTAGGGTAAGGGTTATGGTTAGTATAATGGATGGAATTAGAGCTAAGTTTAGGGCTAGTTTTCTGGTTAGGAATAGGTCTTGAATAGCGTTAGGGTTAGGGTTAAAACTAGGGTTAGGCTTAGGTTTATGTTTAGCAAAAGGATTAGGTTTTGAGCTAGGGTTAGGGTTAGCGTTAGGGTGAGGGTTAGGTTTAGGGTTACTTCTAGGGATAAGATTATAGTACTCATAGGATTAGGGTTAGGATTAGGGCTAGTGACATCATTAGGGATAGGGTTAGGGTTAGGGTAATGTATACAATTAGATATATATATTTAGGGCTATGTTTAATGTTAGATTGAGGTTTAGGCTTAGAGTTAGGGCTATGGTTATATTTAGATTTATAGTAAGGGTTAGGGTTTGAGCTAGGGTTAGGTCTATGTATGGCAAGTGTGAGATTTAAGGTTAGGTCTAGGGTTAGTTTTCCTGTTAGATTTAGGTTTAGCATTAAGCCTAGAATTATCAATAAGTTTAGGTTTAGGTTTAGAGTAATTGGTCAGTTTAGAGCTAGGTTTAAGGCTATGGTTAAGGTTAGGTTTAGGGTAGTGTTAGGGTTAGATTGAGGGATAGGTGTAGGTTTATATTTAGAATAATGTTTAGGCTTTGAGCTAGGATTAGGACTAAGGCGAGAGTAAGGTTAGGGTTAGGGCTAGGGTTAGAATTAGGGTTATGCTTAAGGCTTGATTTAGGCTTAGGATTAGCTGTAGGTTTTGTGCTAGGTTTAGGGCTAGGGTTAGGGCTATGGGTAATGCTAGAGCTAGGGTTATGTTCATGGCTAGTTGTAGGTTTAGTGTTATGGCTAGGTCTAGTGTTATGTTTAGATTTTTGGTAGGGTCAGATTTAGAGACAGGTTTACTCTAAAGGCAGAGTCGGTGTTTGGGTTAGAGTTAGTGTTAGGGTTACAGTCCGAATTAGGACTATGTTAAGTCTAGGGTTAGGTTAGTGTTATTGTTAGGGCTAGAGCTAGGTTTATGTTTAGGTCTAGGAGAAGAGTTAAGGCTAATTTTAGGATTTGCTTTAGGTCTAGGGCTAGTGTTAGGGTTTGGTCTAGGGTTAGGGTCAGCTTTAGATCTAGGGTTAGGGTCAGAATAAGGGTGAGGGTTAGCGTTAGAGTTTTGGATAGGGTTAGAGCTAGAATGATGGCTAGGGTTAAGACTATTAATAGGGTTAGAGTTTGGGTTAACCTAAGAATTAGAGATCGGTCTAGGGTTACCATTAGGGTTAGGTTTTTTCTTAGGCTAAGGGATAGCCTTAGAGCTAGGGTTAATGCTAGAGTTAGGGTTAGGGTTAGGGTTAAATATAAATATATTTTGAGCTCGGATTAGGGCTAGTTTTTGTATTAGGATTAGGGTTAGATTTTTGCATTGGCTAATATCAGAGCCAGGGTTACAATTAGGGTTAGTTTTAGGGTTAGAGTTAGGGGTAGGTCTAGTGTTAGGTTTAGGTTTAAGGTTAGGTTAATATTTAGAGCTAGGGTTATTGTTAGGATATGAGAAAGCATCAAGATTAGTTTTAGGGTTAGGATTAGCACTCAAATAAGGGCTAGGGTTATTGTTTGGTTTAAGGTGAGGGCTGTGTTTAGAGCTAGGGTGACTGTTAGGATATCAGTCAGGTCAGGGTTTGCTTTAAGATTAGGGTTATGACTTGAATTAGGGCTAGGGTTACTTTTAGGTTTTGGTTTAAGTTTAGGGTTGCCTTTAGAGATAGGGTCAGTTTTAGAATATGAGTCAGGGTCAGGGTAAGTTTTAAGGTTAGGTTTAGGACTCGAATTAGGCTAGGATTACGTCTAGGTGTACTGTTATGTTTTGGTTTAAGTTAATTTTTAGTGTTAGGGCTGTTGCTCAGTTTTGTTTTAAGTCCTAGGTTTAGGGTTTGGACTAGTTATAAGAATAGCATTAGGGTTAGGGCTAGTATAAGTGTTAGGCTTAGGTTTGGGTTAGGGTTAGATTTGGATTTAGCATTAGACCTAGGATTAGGGCTAGGTCTAACTATAGGGCAAGAGTCAGGGCTAGGGTTATGGTTACTGTAACAGATAGGGTTAGAACTAGGGCTAGGACTAGGGTGAGAGTTAGAGTTAATCTTAGGCCTAGGGTTTTGGTTAGTTTTAGGGATAGGGCTAAGTTAGGGCTAGGATTATTGCTAGGGGTTGTGATCAGCTTATGCCTAGTGTTAGGGCTAGGGTTATAGTTAATTTTAGGGTATGGTGTGTTGTTATAGCTAGGATTAGTGGTAGGGTGAGGGTTCGAATTTGGTTTAGGACTAGGATTAGGGTTAGGGTTATGATTAAGACTAAGTTTATGGCTAGGATGATGCATAGGGTTAGGTCTAGAATTAGGGCTAGGGTTTATGTCAGCCTAGTGTTACAGTTTGGGGTAGATTTAGGGTTAGGTTTGTGTCTAGGTCTAGTGTAAGTTTTATTTTTATGGTAAGGGTCAGGTTTAGAGCTAGGTGTATTTTTAGGTTCAGGATCAGGGTTATGGTTTGTTTTAGGTTACGGTTTAGGGATAGTGCTAAAATGGACATTAGGGTTAGGGTTAGGGTTAGGGCAATTGATTGTGTTAGTTTTAGGTTTCAGGGAAGATTTAGGGCAATAGAGAGCTTTAGGGTTAGCAAAAGGGTTAGGGTTATGCCTAGGGTTAGCATTAGGATTAGGGTTATCATAAGGATGATACATCGGGTTAGAGCTATGGTTAGGGCTATGGTTAGGTTACGATTAGGGATAGAGTTAGGTTAGGTTTTGTGTTAGGACTAGTAACCCTAGCTTAGGGTAGGGTTAGGGTTTGATTTAGGGTAAAGGTTACGTTTTGTGCTAGGATTAGGTCTAGGACAAGGGTTAGGCTTAGTGATATGGTCAGTGTTAGGTTTAGGGTTAGGGCTAGGGTTTTCATTCGGGTTAGCATTAGGTTTAGGGTAATAGATTGGGTTAGATATAACGTTAGCTTTATGGTTAAGGTTAGGTTTAGATTTAAGTTTCGTTTTAGAGCTAGGTTTACTGTTGGTTTTAATTTAAAATTCAGGTTTTGAGTTAGGGTTAAGGCTATGGCAAGTTGTAGGTTTAGGGATAGGTCTAGGGATCAGTTTATGGATTGGTTGGGCTTTCGGTTAGGGTTAAGGATAGGGTTATTATTAGGGTTAGGGTTAGACTTAGGCCAATGCCTTGGGTTAGATAGTTTTAGGTTTAGGGTTAAGGTTAAGATTAGGGCTATGGTTAGGGTTATGGTTAAGAATAGTGCTAGGGTCATGTTTGGGCGAAGGGTTAGTCTTTGAGGTAGGGTTAGGACTAAGGTGAGGGTTAGGGTTAGGGTTAGGACTGGGGTTAAGGTTAGGGTGAGGGTTATGCTTAGGGTAGGTTTAGGCCTCGATTAGGGTTAAAGTTATTATGTTTTGTGTTAGATTTAGGCCTAGGGTTAGTGCTATGTGTAATGTAAGCTCTAGGGTTGTGATTAGAGCTAGTTTTAGGGTTAGGCTTAACCCTAGGTCTAGTGTTACGTTTAGGTTTGGGTTAGGGTCAGGTTTATAGCTAGGTTTAAAGTTAGTGTCAGGGCCAGTGTTCAGTTTAAAGTTAGGGTTAGGGTGAAAGCCAGAATAGGACTAGGGTTAGGTCTATTGGTAGGTTTAGTGTTTGGTTTAGAATAAGGGTTATTGTTAGGGCTAGGACTATGTTTTTGTTTAGGTCAAGGGCTAGAGTACTAGCTAGATTTAGGATTAGGTTTAGGTATGTAGCTAGTGTTAGTGTTAGGATTAGGTATAAGTTTACTGGTAGGGCTAGTTTCAGGTTTCGGTTTCATTTTAGGGTCAAATTTAGACCTATAATTAGTGTTAGGGTCAGAATAAGGGTGAAGGTTAGGGTGAGGTTTTAGGTTAGGGTTAGATCTAGAATTTGGCTAGTGTTAGGACTAGTAATAGGGTTATTGTTTGGGTTGGCTAAGAATTAGGATTAGGACTATAGTTAGCATTATGAATAGGGTTTGTTTTGGGGTAATGGATAGGATTAGAGCTAGGGTTAGGGCTAGGATTAGGGTTAGGTTTAGGGCTAGTTTTAGGGTTAGGGTTAGGGTTAAATCTAGTTTTAGGGCATGGATTAGTGCTATTTTTATGTTAGAGTTAGTGCTAGGTTTTGGCTAAGGCCAATGTAAGAACTAGGGTTATGATTAGGATTAGTTTTAGGGTTAGGGTTACGGTTAGGTCTAGTGTTAGCATTAGTTTTAGGGTTAGTGTGATATTTAGAGCTAGGCTTTGTGTTTGGATATGCGTCAGAGTGAGGGTTAGTTTTAGGCCTAGACTCGAATTAGAGCTTGGATATGGCTAGTTATTGGTTAGGGTTTGGTTTAGTTTAAGATTTAGGGTTAGAACAATGGCTAGGTTTAGGGGTAGGGTTAAGGTTAGGGTTCAAATAGGGCTTGGTTTAGCGCTATGATTAGTGTTAGGGTTAGGCATATGGTTAGGGCTAAGGTTAGGGTTAGTTTTAGGGGAAAGTTTGGGGTTATATAGCTAGGTTCAGTGTTAGGACAAGGTTTATATTTAGGGATAGGGCTAGGTGAGGGTTTCGTTTAGGATTAAGTCTAGGTTTAGGGCTAGGATTAGGTCTAGGGTTTTTGTTAGGGTTAGGTCTAGAATAAGGGCTAGGGCTAATATCAGGTCTAGGGTTATGGTTAGGGATAGAGTTAGGGATCTGTTTATGGCTAGGTCTGGTGTAAGGATTAGGTTTAGCATAGGGGTCAGGTATAGAGCTAGATTATTATTATGGTCAGAGTATGGGTTAAGGATTGGTTTGGGTTAAGGTTTAAGGTTAGGGCTCAAATTAGCATTAGGGTTAGGGTTAGGGTTAGAGTAATGGATAAAATTAGGTTTACACTTTAGGTTAGGTTTAGAGTAATATGTAGGGTGAGTGTTAGGCATAGGATTCGGGTTAGGCCTAGAGTAAATATTTGGTTTAGGCTTATATTTAGAGTAATAAGTATGTTTAGTGCTAGTGTTAGGGCTTAGGTTAAAGTTAGGATTAGGGCTAGGGTTTGGGTTACAACTTGGGCTAGTGTTAGGGTTAGTTTTAGTGTAAGTGTTAGGGTTTGAGCTAGGGTTAGGGCTAGGGCGAGGTTTATGTTTAGAGTCAGGGCTACAGTTAGGGTTAGGACTAGGTTTAGCATTTGGTTTATGGTTATGTCTAAGGTAATGGATAAAGTTAGAGCTAGAATTTGGGTTATGGTTTCAGATAGGATGAGGGATAGGGTTAGATTTAGGGTTAGAGCTAGGGTTATGTTTAGAGTAAGGGTTAGAGTTTGAGGTAGGGTTTGATCTAGGGCAAGCATTAGGCTTAGGGTTTGTGCTAGGGTTAGGGTTAAGGTTATGCTTAGGTTTAGGTTTAGGGCTTGTATTAGGGCTAGGTTTTGTGTGAGGTTTATGGCTAGTGCTATGTCTATGGATAATGTAAGACCTAGGGTTATGGTTATGGCTCGTTTTTTTTTTTTTTTTTTTTTTTTTTTCTATTAGTGTTATACATATGTCTAGTGTTAGGTTTAAGTTTTTGGTTAGGATAAGCTTTAGAACTAGGGTTTGTGTTAGTGTAAGCATCAGGGTTTGGCTTAGGTTTCGGGTTAAGGTTAGAGACAGAATTAGGGATAGGGTTTGGACTAGTAATTGAGTTAGGGCTTGGGGTAAGCTAAGTGTTAGTTTTAGAACTAGGGTAGCATTAGGGTGAGAGTTTGGCTTAGTGTAAGGAATATGTTTAGGGCTAGGGTTTGGATTAGTGTTAGGATTAGGGTTAGGGTTAGTGTTAAAGTTAGAATTGAGGATCATGTTAGCACTAGGTTTTGTGTTAGGGTTAGGGCTCTTTCTAATATAAGAACTAGCTTTACAGTTAGAGAGAGTTTTAGGTTTAGGATTAGGGATAGGTCCAGTCTTTGGTTTAGGTTTAGGGTTCGGGTGACGTTTAGAAGTAGGGTTAGTTTTAGGGTCAGAGTCAGGGTCAGTATTAGTTGTAGGGATAGGGTTAGAACTATATGTAGCATTAGGATTTGGTGTAGGTTAAGGGTTAGGATTAGGGCTATAGCTTAGTTTTGTTTGTGGGCTATGGCTAGGGTTAGGGCTAGTTTTCTAATTTGAATTAGGTTTAGGGCTAGTGTTAGGGTGAGGTTTAGGTTTATAATTAAAGTAGATTTAGAGTTAGAGTTAGTTCTAGGTTTAGGACTATGGCTAGGTTTAGGGCTAAGGTTAGGGCTAGTGTTAGGGTTAGGCAATAGATAAAGTTGGTACTAGAAATAGGTCTTGGGCTACAATTAGAGTTAGTCTTAGGGCTAAGTTTAGAGTTACGGTTACAGTTAGCAATAAATTAGGGCTAGGTTTAGTGTTAGAGATAGTGTTAGTTTTAGGGATAGTGATGGGGAAAGGATGTGGTTATACCTAGGTTCAGAAATAGGGCGAGGGTTGAAATTAGGGTTTGGGCTAGGGTTAGGGTTTGGGTTAGGGTTAAAGCTAGGTTTAAGGCTAGGATGAGGGCTCTGCTTTGTGTTATGTTTAAGGCAAGAATTAGGTAGAGTTCTATTATCAGGTCTAAGGATACGGTTAGGGATAATTTTAGTTTTAGTTTTATGGCTAAGTCTAGTTTAAGGGTTATGTTTCGGGTAAGGATCAGGTTTAGAGCTAGGTGTGTTATTAGAGTCAGTGTCTGGTTCAGAGTTTGAGTTAAGTTTTGGATTAATTTTTGGCCTCAAATTAGCAATAGGGTTATGTTAGGGTTTGAGTAATTGATAGGGTTAGGTTTAGTGTTCAGGTTGGTTTTAGGTAAGAATAAGGTTAGTGTTAGTGATAGGTTTAGGGTTAAGCCTAAATGGATAGCATTAGATTTATGTTTAGGACTAGGGTTAGTGTTAGGTTTAGTGTAACTTTTAGGATTTGAGCTAGGATTAGGACTACTATAGGGTTAGTTTTATGGTTGGTTCTAGGGTTAGGTTTACAGTTAGGGTTAGTGTAGGTTTAGAGTTAGGACAAGGCTTAAGTTTACAGTTAGGGTTAGAATAGTTTTAGGTTTAGGGTTGTGTTATCATGACATTTATAGTTAGGGTTAGGGTAATGGGTAGGGTAAGAATTATATTTAGAGCTATGTTTGGGTTAGGCTTATGTTTAGGGTAATGGATAGGTTAGGGCTAGGTTTATAGTTAGGATAAAGTCTAGTTTTAGGGTTAGGGTTAGGTCTAGGGTTAGCATTATGGTTAGGTATAGGGTAAGTGTTAGGGTTTGAGCTATGGTTAGGGTTATTGTGACGTTAGGGTTAGTGTCAGGTCTAGGTTTAGGATTAGAGTTAAGTTTAGGGCTAGGTTTAGCACTAGGATTAGGGTTATGTTTAGGGTAATGGATAGGATTAGAGCTAGAGTTAGGGTAAGGATTATGGTTAGGATTAAGTCTAGGGTAGGTTTAGGTTTAGGGCCATTTTTAGATTTAGGGTTAGTTGTAGATTAATGAGTAAGGTTAGGGTTAGGGTTAGGGTTAAAACGAGGTGGAGGGCTCAGTTTAGGGCTAGGTTTTGGGTTAGGTTAGGGCTAGGATTAGGGCTAAGGGTAATGTAAGATCTATAGTTATGATTAGGGCTACTTGTAGGGTTACTCTTAGGCCTAGTTCTAGTTTTAGGTTTAGGTATACATTTTGGTGATGTTTGATCTAGGGTTAGAGTAAGATAAGAGTCAAGCTCAAGGTTAGTTTTTGGGTTAGGTTAGGACTAGAATTAGGGCTGATGTTAGGACTAGGTGTAGGGTTAGGTTTTGGTTTAGGTTAAGTGTTAGGTTTAGGACTATGGCTTGGTTTTTTTATGGCTTGAACTAGATTAGGGCTAGTTTTAGGTTTAGTGTTAGTTTTAGGGCTAGTGTTAGTGTGAGATTTAGGCTTAGGTTTAAAGTTGGACTTAGAGTTATGGTTAGTTCTAGGGTTAGGGCTAGGGCTAGTGTTGGGGCAAAAGTTAGGGCAAGTGTTATGGTTATGGTAAGGAATAGGATTAGATCTAGGAATAGGGCTATGGTGAGAGTTAGAATTAGTCTTAGTGCTAGTGGTAGGGTTAGGGCTAAATTAATGCTAGGATCAGGTCTAGGATTTGTGTAAGGGTTAAGTCTAGAGTTTGAGTTAGGGTTATATTTGGGGGAAGGGATGGGGTTATAGCAAGGTTCAGAACTAGGGTGAGGGATAAAATTAGGGATATGGCTAGAGTTAGGGTTTGTGTTAGGATCAAGACTAGTTATAGGTCTAGGATGTGGGCTAGCATTTGTGTTAGGTTTATGGCAAGAATTGGGGCAAGGGCTAAATTCAGGTCTAGGGTTATGGTTAGGCATAGTTTTTTTGTAAGATTTATGGCTAGGTTTAGTGTCAGAGTTAGGTTCATGGTGAGGTTCAAGTTTAGAGCTAGGGTATTATAATAGAGTCAGGTTTTGGGTTTGTGTTAGGTTGAGGTTTAGTGTTATGGCTCAAATTAGCATTAGGTTTGAGTTAGAGTTAGGATGATGGATAAGGTTAGGTTTAGGCTTCAGTTTAGGTTTAGGGCTCAGATTAGGTTTAGGGTAATGGATAGGGTTAGTGTTCAGCCTAGGGTTAGCATTAGGTTTATGGTTATCATTAGGGTAATGGATAGGGTTAGAGCTAGGTTTAGGGCTAGGGTTATGTTTAGGATTAAGGCTATATTTAGGGTTAGGGTTAAGGCTAGGGTTAGTTTTAGAATATGGGTTAGGGTTTGAGCTAGGTTTAGAGCTAAGTATAGGGTTAGGTTTAGGATTAGGTCTAGGATTAGGATTAGGTTTACCATTAGGGTTAAGGGTATGGACAGGTTTAGATGTTGAGTTAGGGGGGTTAGGGTTAGGTTTAGATTAAGGACTAGAGTTAGTGTTAAGTTTAGCATAATTGTTAGGGTTTGAGTTAGGTTCAGGACTATGGCAATGTTTAGGTTTATTGTTAGGTGTAGGGTTAGGTTTACAGTTAGTGTTAGAGTAGGTTTAGCATTAGGGTTAAGGTTATCGTGATGTTCATGGTTAGTGTCAGGGTAATTGATGGGTTTAGAGCTAAGGCTAAGTCTAGTTTTAAGTTTAGGAGTAGGGCTAGGGCTAGGGTTAGGTTTAGGGTTAGGCTTATCATTTTCTTATGGTTAGGTTAAGGGTAAGGGTCAGGGATTGAGTAAGTGTTAGGGCTAGGTTGAGGCTTCAGGTTAGAATCAGGACTAGGGATAGAGTAAGGGTTAGGGTTCTGGTTAGGGCTAGGTTTTGCATTAGGTTTAGTGTTATGATTAGGGTAATGGCTAGAGTTAGAGGTAGAGTTTTGGCTATGTTTATAGTTAGGATTAGGGCAAGTATTGTGATTAGGGTTTGGGATAGGTTTATGTTTAGTGTAACGGCTAGGGTTTGAGCTAGTGTTAGTTCTAGGGCTAGATCAAGGATTAGGTTCAGCCTTAGGTCTAGGGACAGGATTATGATAGGTTTAGGTTTAGAGTTAAATTTAAGGCTAGGGTTAACATTAGGTTTAGGATAAGGATTAGGGTAATGGATATGGTTAGATGTAGGTTTACATTTAGATTTATGGTTAGATTTAGTTTTCAGATTAAGTTAAGGCTACGGTTATGTTTAGGTTTATGTTATGGGTTAGTTTTTGAACTAGGGTTAGGGCCATGGAGAGTGTTACTTTTAGGGTTAGGTCCATTGTTACTTTTCTGGTTAGGGTTAGGGTTTTGTTTTGGGTTAAGCCTAGGTTTATCAATACTGTTAGGTTTAGGATTAGGTAAGGTGTATGTTTTGAGCTAGGTTTAGGGTTAGGGTTAAGTTTAGGGTTAGGGCTAGGGATAGGGTTGCGGTTACGCTTAGGGATAGGTTTATGCCTAGAATTCACTCTAGGTTTTGTGTTAGTTTAAAGCATAGAGTTAGAGCTATGGTTAATGTAAGAGCTAGGATTATGATTAGGGCTAGTTGTAGGGTTAGGGTTATGACTATGTCTAGTGTTAGGTTTAGGTTTTTGGTTATGGTAAGGTTTAGAGATAGATTTAGTGTTAAAGGCAGGGTCAGTGTTCAGTTTAGAGTTAGAGTTAAGGTTAAAGCCAGAATTGGGACTAGGTTTATGTCTAGGGGAGTGTTAGTCTTTGCGTTAATTTAAAGGTTATTGTTAGGGCTAAGGCTAGGTTTTTGTGTAGGTCTAGAGCTAGAATTAAGGCTAGATTTAGGATTAGGTTTAGGCCTAGAGCTAGGGATAGGGTCTGGTTTAGGTATAAGTTTACTGGTAGGACTAGTGTTATGGTTTGGTCTAGCATTAGAGTCAGGTGTAGGCATAGGTTAGTGTTATGGTCAGAATAAAAGTCAGGGTTATGTTTAAGGTTTGGGATAAGGTTTGAGCTAGAATGAGGGCTAGGGTTAGGACTATTAATATGGCGAGAGTTTTCATTACCCTGAGGATTAGGGATAGGTCTAGTGTTACCATTATTGTTAGAGTTTTTCTTAGCTTTAGGGATAGTATTAAACCTAGTGTTAGGGGTAGGGGTAGGGGTAGGTTTAGGGTTAAAGCTAGGTTTAGGGCTCCAATTAGGGCTAGTTTTTGTGTTAGTGTTAGGGCTAGGGTTAGGGCAACAGCTAAAGTAAGAACCAGGGTTACAATTAGGGTTAGCTTTAGAGTCAGGGTTAGGGGTAGTTCTAGTGTTAGTGTTAGATTTACACTTAAGGTGAAATTTAGCACTAGAGTTATGTTTAGGATAAGAGTCAGGGTCAGGGTTAGCTTTAGGGTTTGAATTAAGACTCGAATTAGGGCTAGGTTTACTGTTAGGGTTTGGTTTAAGGTTAACATCATTTTTAGAGCTAGGGTGAGTGTTAGGATATGAATCAGGGTCAGGGTTAGTTTTAAGGTTATGTTTAGGACCCAATTAGGGCTAGGATTAGTTCTTATAGTAGTTTCAGGTTTGGTTTAAGTTAAGGTTTAGGTTTAGGTCTATTGCTCGGTTTTGTTTTAGTCTAGGGTTAGGGTTAGGGCTAGTTTTACAATTAGTATTAGGGTTAGGACTAGTGTTAGTTTTAGTCTTAGACTTAGTGTTAGGGTTATATTTATAGTTGGGTTTAGATCTATGATTAGGCTAGAATTAATGATGGGGCTAGGGTTAGGGCCAGGGTTAGAGTTATGTTAAGGGATAGGGTTAGATCTAGGGATAGGGCTAGTGTGAGATTTAGAGTTAGTTATAGGGCTAAAATTAGAGTTAGGGATTTGCATAGGGGTAATTAGGGCTAGGATGAGGGCTAGGGTTAGTGTTCAGCTTAGGCCTAGCGATAAGAATAGGGTTAGGTTTAAGTTTAGGATAAAGAATGGCATTATAGCTAGGTTTAGATGTATGGTGAGGGTTAGAGTTACAGTTAGGGTTCGGGTTGAGGTTAGGGTTATGATTAAGGCAAGGTTTAGGGCTAGGATGAGGGCTAGTGTTTATTTTATATTCAGGGCTTCGCTTAGTGCTAAGGCTAATATCAGGTCTCAGGTTATGGTTAAAGATAGTTTTAGGGTTAGGCTTATGGCTACGACTAGTGAAGGGTTAGGATTTGGGTAAGTGTCAGGTTTAGAGCTCAGGGAATTATTAGGAGAAGTATTTGGCTTAGGTAAGGACTTAGGTTTATGGCTCAAATTAGCATTAAGGTTAGGGTTAGGGTATAGTTAGGGTTTGTTTTAAGGTTCATGTTTGGTTTATGGTAATGTATACGGTTAGCATTAGTGATAGGGTTAGTTTAGAATTAGGGTTAGCATTAGGGTAGGGGTTATGGTTAGGGTAATTTAAATGATAGAGGTTAGATTAGAACTAGAGTTATGGTTAGGAATATGCCTTGAGTTAGTGTTAGAGTTAGTGTTAAATTTAGAGTTAGGGTTAGGGTTAGTGTTGTGTTTAGCATAAAGGTTAGTTTTTGAGCTAGGGTTATGGCAGGGTTTACGGTTAGGTCTAGGGATAAGATAATGGTAGGATTAATATTAGGATTAGAGTTAGGGCTAGGGTTATCCTTAACATTAGGGTTAGGGTTAAGGTAACGGATAGGGTTAGTTTGGGTTTAGATTTGGTTTAGATTTAAAATTAGTGATAGTTTTAGGATTAGGGCTATGGTTATGTTTAGGTTTATGGTTAGGTTTATGGTTTGATCTAGAGTTAGGCTATGTTGAATGTTAATTTTAGGGTTATGTCTCTGGTTAATTTTCCAGTTAAAGTTAGAATTAACATAAGGGTTCTGGCCAGGATTGTCAATAAGTTTAGGTTTAGGGTTAGGGTAATGGGTAGGTTAAATCTAGGTTTGGGGCTATGTTAAGTTTAGGATTTGGGCTAGGTTTAGAGTGAGTGGTAGGGATTGCTCTAGGTTTATGTTAAGGTAAAAGGCTTTGACTATCTTACGACTAACGTGAGGGATAGGGTTACGTGTAGGGCAGGTGTTAGGTTTAGGGTTATACTTAAGGCTAGGTTTAGGCCTAAAATTAGCTCTATGTTTAGTGTTAGATTTAGGCCTAGGGTTAGGCCTATGGGTAATGTAAGATCTAGGGTTATGATTAGGGCTAGTTTTAGGGTTAGGGTTATGGCTGGGTCTAGAATTAGGTTTAGGTGTTGGTTAGTTTTAGGTTTGGAGGTAGGTTTAGTGTTAAAGGCAAGGTCGGTGTTTGGGTTAGAGGTAAAATTAGGGTTACAGCCAGAATTAGGACTAGGTTTAAGTCTAGGGTTTGAGTTAGTGTTTGGGTGAGGTAAAGGTTTTTATTAGGGCTAGGGCTAGGATTTTGTTTAGGTCTAGAGCTAGAGTTCAGGCTAGATTTGGGATTGGGTTTAGGTCTATAGATAGTGGTAGGGTTAGGTTTAGGCATAAGGTTACAAGTAGGTCTAGTGTTAGGGTTTGGTTTAGGGTTAGGGCCAGGTTTAGCCCCAGGGTATATGTTATGTTCAGAATAAGGGTCAGTGTTGGGTTTAGGGTTTGGGATAACATTAGAGCTAGAATGAGATCTAGGGTTAGGGCTATTAACATGGTTAAGATTCAGTTAGCCTAAGGATTAAGGATAGGTCTAGGGTTACCATTATGTTTAAGGTTTTACTCAGGGTAAGGTATAGTGTTAGGGCTAGGGTTAGGTTTATGGTTAGGGTTAAAGCTAGGTTTAGGGCTCAGATTAGGACTAGTTTTCATGTGAGGTTTAAGGCTAGGGTTAGGGCAATGGCTAATATAAGATCTTGGGTTACAATTAGGGTTAGAGGTAGGGATAGGTCAAGTGTTAGGGTTAGGTTTAAGATTTGGGTGATACTTATAGCTAGGTTTAGTGTTAGGATATCAGTCAAGTCAGGGTTAGTTTTAGGGTTAGGGTTAGAACCCAAATTAGGGATAGGGTTACTGTTAGGTTTCAGTTTAAGTTTAGGATGGTGTTTAGAGCTAGGATGAGTGTTAGAATATAATTCAGGTTCAGAGTTATTTTTAAGGTTATGATTAGGACTCGAATTAGGGCTAGAGTTAGATCTAGATGTAGTGCTTGCATTTGTTTTAAGTTAAGGTTATTGTTAGGCCTGTTTCTCGATTTTGTTTTACTGTTATGGTTAGGGTTAGAGGTAGTTTTATGATTAGCTTTAGGGTTGGGGTTAGGGTTAGGGTTAGGTTTAGTATAACACTAGATTCAAGGATTGGGCTAGGTTGTGTGTTTGGTATAGGTCAAGATTTAGCAGTAGAACTAATGTCAGGTCAAGATTTATATTAAGTGATATTTTTAGGGTTACGTTTATGTTCGAGATCAAATTAAAGTGTTAAGTTTAGGGAAAGGTTCAGAATAAGAGCTGGGGTATTATTAGGGTCAGAGTCAGGCTTCGGGTTTGGGTTAGGTTAAAGTTTAGGTTTAAGCCTCAAATTAGCAATAAGGTTAGAATTAGGGTTAAGGTAATGGATACTGTTAGGTTTAGGTTTCAGGTTAGGTTTAAGATAGTGATAGTTTGAGGATTAGTCTTAGGGTTAGCATTAGGGTTATGGTTATCATTAGGGTAATTTATAAGGTTATACCTAGAGTTAGGGCTAGGGTTATGGTTAAAATGAGGGCTAGAATTAGGGTTAGGGTCCTGGTTAAGGCGAGAGTTACATTTAGGATTAGGTTTAGGGTTTGAGCTAAGATTTTGGCTCTGGCTAAGGGTTATTTAGAGTTTGGTCTAGGTTTATGGTCAGGGTTAGTGTTAGAGTAAGGGGGAGGGTTATCATTAAGGTTAGGGTAATAGGTTTAGATGTCAGGTTAAAGATAGGTTCAGGTTTAGGTTAGCCTTAGGTTTAGGTTTAGAATTAGGTTAAGGATTTGAGCTAACGTAGATTTAGGGTTAGGGGTTAGGTTCACTATTAGCTCTAGGATTTGGTTTTGGTTTAGGGTTAGTGTACATTTCCCTTTAGGTCTAGTGTTATCATTAGGGTTAAGTTTAGGGTTCGGTAATGGGTAGGGTTCGAGCTAGGGTTTGGGCTAGGGTTAAGGTTAGGAGTAGGGCTGGGGTTAGGGCTATGGTTAGGCCTTGGGTTAGTGTTAGTGTTAGGTTAAGTGTAATGGTTAGGGATTGAGCTAGGTTTAGGCCTAAGGTGAGGGTTTGGGTTACAGTCAGGGCTAGTGTAGGGTTAGGGTTAGGTTTAGGGCTAGAGTTAGCATTAGTTTTAGGGTTATGGTTAGTGTAATGGATAGAGTTAGAGCTAGGCTTTGGTCTATGTTTACAGTTAGAATTAGGGCTAAAGTTAGTGAGGTTTAGAGTTTTGGCTAGGGTTATATTTAGGGTAAGGTTTAGGGTTTGAGCTAGAGTTAGGGCTAGAATTAGGGGTAGGGTTAGGTTTAGGGTTAGGGGTAGTTTTAAGGTTAGGGTTATGCTTAGGGTTAGTTTTAGGGCTGTAGTTATGGCTAGGTTTTGTGTGAGGTTTAGGGCTTGTGTTAGGTATATGGGTAATGTAAGAGCTACAGTTATGTTTATGGCAACATTTAGAGTTCGTCTAGTGTTACGGTTAGTTTTTGGGTTAGGACAATGTTTAGAATTAGGGTTTTTGTTAGGGTAAGTGTCAGGGTTCAGGTTAGGATCAGATTTAGTGTTAGTCCAGAATAAGGACTAGGGTAGGTCTTTGGGTAGAGTGAGTGTTTGGTTTGGTTAAGGGATATTGTTAGGGCTAATGCGAGGGTTATGGCTACGGTAAGGATTATGTTAAGTCTATTGCTAGTGTTAGTGTTAGGTTTAGGGTTAGGGTTACTGGTAAGGCTAGTGTTATGTTTTGGATAAAATTTAGGGTTTAAACCTAGGTTTAGTGTTAGGGACAGAATAAGGCTCAGGGTTAGGGTTAGTGTTTGGGATAAATTTACAGCTAAAATGAGGGCTAAGGTTAGTATTAGGAATGGAGTTAAGTTTGGGGTAGGCATAGAATTAGGGTTAGGACTATGTTAGCGATAGGGTAAGGGTTTGACTAAGTGTAAGACATAGGGTTAGAGCTAGGATTAGGACTAGGGATAAGACTAGGGTTAGGGCCAGGGTTAGGGTTAGGGTTAAAGTTAGGGTTAAGCTTGAATTATGGCTAGGTTTTGTGTTAGGTTTAGGGCTATGGCTAATTTAAGAACAGGCATTACGATTAGGGCTAGTTTTAGGGATAGGTCTAGGGCGAGGACTAGTGTTAGGATTAGGTTTAGGGATAGGGTGATGTGTAGAACTAGGGTTAGTGTTAAGGTCAGAGTCAGTGTTAGTATTAGTTCTAGAGTTAGGGTTAGGTCTCAAATTAGGTCTAGGATTAGTACTAGGTGTAGGGTTAGGTTTTGGATTAGGTTAAGGTTTAGAGTCACTGCTATGGCTCGGTTTTGCTTGAGGGCGATGGCTAGTGTTAGGGCTAATTTTCAAATTAGCATTAGGGTTAGAGCTAGTGTTAGGGTGTGGTTTAGGCATAGTTTAAGGGTTATATTTAGAGATAGGGTTAGATCTAAGTTTAGGACTACAGTGAAGGTTAGGGCTAGGGTTAGGTCTAGGGTTTGAATTATCATAAGGGTTAGTTTAAGAACTAGGGCTAGTGCTAAGGTGAGAGTTACAGTTAGTCTTAGTGTTAGGTGTATATATAGGTTTAGAATTATGGCTTAATTAGGGATAGGATTAGAGCTAGGGTTAGTATTAAGGCTGAGCCTAGGTTTATTGCTAGGCTTATGGTTATACTTATGGATCGATATGATGTTATTGCTAGCTTTAGAACTAGGGCAAGGTTTAAAGTTAAGTTTAGTTCTATGGTTAGTTAGGGTTAGGTTTAGGATTAAGTCTAAGATTATGGCTAGGATTCGGGCTAGATTTTGTTCTAGTCTTAGGGCTTAATTAGTGCTAGGGCTAATGTCAGGTCTAGGTTATGGTTAGAGATAGTTTTAGGGTTAAGCTTATAAGTATTAGGATTAAATTTATGGATATGGTTAGGTTTAGGGTTCAGGTTAGGTTTATGGTAATGTACAGGTTTATGGTTAGGAATAAGTTCAGTGTTATCCTAGGGTTAGGATTAGGATTAGGGTAATGGATAGGGTTACAGCTGGGGTTAGGGCTAGGTTTATTGTTAGGACTAAGGCTAGGGTTAAGGTTAGGTTTTGGGTAATGGCAAGGGTTAGGGTTATGGTTAGGTTTAGGGTAAGTGTTAGAGCTAGAATTAGGTTTTTGGTTAGGGTTAAAGTTAGTGTTAGGGCTCTGATTAGGGATAGGTTTTGGGCTAGATTAGGGCTAGATTTTGGGCTTCAGCTAATGTAAGAACTAAGGTTATGAGTAGAACTTGTTTTAGGGTTAGGGTTAGGGCTAGGTATAGGGTTAGGTTTAGATATAGGTTTTGAGTGATGTTCAGAGCTAGGGTTAGTGTTAGGGTCAGAGTCAGGGTCAGGGTTTGTTTTAGGGTTAGGTATTGGACTCAAATTAGTGTTAGCTTTAGGGCTAGGTTTAGGGTTTGGTTTATGTTAAAGGTTATGGTTAGGGCTATGGCTTGGTTTTTGATTAGGGCTAGTGCTAGGTTAAGTATAGTTTTAGGATTAGCATTATTATTTCGGCTTGTTTTAGTGAGAGGTTTAGCTTAGTGTTAGGGTTTGATTTAGAGTTAGGCTTAGATATAAGATTAGGACTAGAGCTAGGGTTAGGGCTAATGTAAAGGCAAGTGATAGGAATATGGTAAGGGATAGTGTTAGCACTAGAAATATGACTAGGGCGAGTGTTAGAGTTAGTCTTAGGGCTAGGGTTAGGTTGGGTTTAGGGGTAAATTAGGGCTAGGATTACGTCTAGCATTTGTATTGGGGTTAGACATAGGTTTAGGTTTGGGGTTAGGTTAAGGTTTAGAGGAAGGGATGGGGTTAGAGCTAGTTTTAGAGTTAAGTTGAAGGTTAGAATTTTGGTTAGGGGTAGGGTTATGGTTTAGTTTAATAATAAGGCTAGGTTTAGGGCTAGGATGTGGGCTCTGGTTTGTTTTAGGGTTATGGCAAGAATTAGGGCTTGGGCTAGTATCAGGTCTAGGCTTACGTTAGGGATACATTGAGGGTTAGATTTATGTCTAAGTCTAGTGTAAGGGTTAGGTTTAGGGTAAGGGTCAGGTTTAGAGCTAGGGATATTATTACAGTTAGAATTAGGTTTCAGGTTTGGTTTATGTTAGGGTTTAGGTTTAGACTTGAATTAGCATTACGGTTTGGTTAGGGTAATGATAGGTTTAGGTTTAGGGTTCTTGTTAGGTGTAGGGTAATTGATAGGGTTAGAGTTAGCAAAAGGGTTAGGATTAGGCCTATGGTTATATTTGTGTTAGGATTGAAGCTTGATTTGTGGTTTGGATGAGGACTAGGTTTTGTGTTAGGGTTAGGGCATGTTTTAGAGATAGTGATAATGTCAGGTTTAGGGTTACAGCTATGGATAGTTATATGGTTAGATTCATGGCTAGGTCTAACATTAGGTTTAGGGTAAGGGCCATGTTAAGGGTAAGGTGTATTTTTAGGGTCAGGGTCAGGATGCAGTTTTGTGTTAGGTTAATTATTAGGATTACACTTCAAATTAGCATTAGGGTTAAAATTAGCCTTAGGCTAATGGATAGGTTTAGGTTTAGGGTTAGGGTTAGGGTTAGAATTTAGAATAGTATTAGGGCTAGTGTTAACATTATGATTAGGGCTAGGATTAGGTTTAGTTTCATGGATAGGGCTAGGGTTATGTTTAGGGTTCGATTTTGTGTTTTACCTAGGTTTAAGTCTAAGGCGAGTTTTAAGGTTAGCATGAGGGTTAGGCTTAGCATAAGGGATAAGGTTAGGTTAAGGTTAGGCTTACACTTTGGGTTAGATTTAGGCCTAGGATTAGGGCTAGGTTTTGTGTTAGGTTTAGAGCTAGTTTTAGTGCTACGGTAAAGTAAGTGTTATGTTTTCCATTATGGCTAGGCCTAATGGTAGGTTTAGGTTTCAGTTAGCATCAGTTTTATAGCTAGGGTTAGTGTTAGTGTCAGTGTCTGTCTTTGGATAAGGGTGAGGGTTATTGCCTGAGCCAGAATTAGGATTGGTTAGGTCTAGAGGTAAGATTGGTGTTTGGCTTAGGTTAAGGTTTATCATTAGAGCTAGGGCTATGTTTTTGTTTTGGTCTTTGCTAAAGATATGTCTGGATTTAGGATTAGATTTAATCTAGATCTAGTATTAGGGTTACGTTTAGATATAGGGTTATGGGTAGGGCTAGTGTTAGAGTTTGCTTTAGATTGAGTGTCAGAATAAGGGTCAGGGATAGGGTTAGAATTTGGGTTATGGTTATAACAAGAATGAGTGCTAGGTTTAGGACTAGTAATAGGGTTAAATTTTGAGTTAGACTAAGGATTAGTTTTAGGACTAGGGTTAGCATTAGGGTTGGGGTTTGGCTAGGGTAAAGATAATGTTAGAGATAAATTAGAGCTAGGGTTCGGGTTAGGTTTAGGGCTAGTGTTAGGGTTAAGGTTAGGGTGAAAGCTATGGTTAGGTCTCAGATTTGGGCTAGGTTTTGGTTAGCATTAGTTTTAAGATTATCACTAGTGTATGATCTAGAGTTTTGATTAGAACTAATTTTAGAATTAGGGTTAGGATTAGGTCGCGTGTTAGAGTAAGTTTTAGGTTTAGGGTGATGATTAGAGATAGGGTTAGAAAAAAAGAAAAAAAAAGAGGTAGGGTTAGTGTTAATGTCAGAGACAGGTTCAAAAGTAGTTTTAGGGTTAAGATTATGAGTAGAATTAGGGCTAGGCTTAAGGCTAGAGGTAAAGTTAGGCTTTGGTTTAGGTAAAAGTTTAGGGTTAGTGTTATTGTTTGTTTTGTTTTAGGGCTAAGCCTTTGATTAGGGCTTGTTTTAGGATTAGCATTAGGGTAAGGACTAGTGTTAGGGTGAGGTTTAGGTGTAGAATTAGGGTTAGATTTAGTGTTAGGTTTAGATCTAGGGTTAGGGCAAGGTTTAAGGTCAGGTCTTGTGTTATTCTAGACTATGGCTAGGAATAAGGTTACAGTAAGTGATAGGGTTAGAATTAGGGCTAGGGCTGGGGCGGAGTAGTCTTGAAGCTAGGATTAGGATTAGGTTTAGAATTAGTGTTAGTGTTAGTGTTTGGGTTAGTCCTAGAGTTAAAGTTAGGGCTAGAGTTAGTGTTAGGGTTAGGGTTTGGGTTAGGTTTAAGGTAAGCAATGGGGTTATAACTAGGTTTAGGGATAGGGAATATGTTAGAATTAGGGTTAGGGTTATGATTAAGGCTAGGTTTTGGTCTAGGACGAGAGCTAGTGTTCGTGTTAGGGTTAGGGCTACGATTAGGGCTAGGGCAAATGTCACTTCTAGGGTCACATACAGGAATATGATTTTGGTTATGTTTATGGTTATGTCTAGTGTAAGGGTTAGATTTAGAGTAAAGGTCAAGTTTAGTGCTATGTGTATTATTAGGGTCAGTGTACAGCTTATTGATTCATTTAGTTTAAGGTTTAGGTTTACGGCTTGAATTAGCATTAGTGTTAGATTTTGGGTTGGATTAATGAATAGGCTTAGGATTAGGGTTCAGGTTAGTTTTAGGTCAATGGATAGGTTTAGGGATTGTGATAGGCTTAGGGTTAAGCCTAGGCTTAATATTAGTGTTAGGATTATAGTTAGGGTAATGGATAGAATTAGAACTAGGGTTAGGGCTAGGGTTATGGTTAGGATTAGGGCTAGTGTTAGGGTAGTGGATATAATTAGAGCTATGGTTAGGTCTATGGTTAAGGTTAGGATTAGGGCTAGTGTTAGGTTAGGGTTTGGGATAGGACTTGGTTTATGTTAAGGGTAAAGTTTTGGCTTTGAGCTAGGGTTAGGTCTAAAGCAAGGCTTAGGGTTAGGGTTAGGGTAGAGTTAGATTTAGGGTTATGCTTAGGGCAATGTTCAGGCCTAGGATTAGGGCTAGATTTTGTGCTAGTTTAGGCCTAGGGTTAGGGCCATGGGTACTGTAAGACATAGGGTTATGATTAGGGGTAGTTTTAGGGTTAGGGTTATGGCTAGGTGTAGTGTTAGGTATACGTTTTGGGTGAGTGTCAGGTTTAAAGCTAGGTTCAGTGTTAAAATCAGGGTCAGTTTTTGGGATAAGGTTAGGGTTAGAGTTAGAGCCAGAATTAGCACTAGGTTTAGGTGTAGGAGTAGGGTAAGTATTCAGTTTATGTTAAGAATTATTGTAGGGCTACGGCTAGGTTTTTGTTTAAGTCTAGGGCTAGAGTTATAGCTATATTTAGGATTAGCTTTGGGTCTAGGTCTTGTGTTAGGCTTAGGTATAGGTATAGGTTTACCAGTAGGGCTAGTGTTAGGATTTGGTTTAGGGTTAGGGTCAGGTTTAGACCTAGGGTTACTCTTAGGGTCAGATGAGGGTCAGGGTTTGGTTTAGAGGTAGAATGAGGGCTAGAGTTAAGACTAGCAATGTAGTTAGAGTTTAAGTTAGGCTAAGGATTAGGATTCGAACTCAGATTAGCCTTTGGATTAGGGTTTGGCTTAGTGTAACTAATAGGGTTAGAGTTAAGGATAGGGCTAGTGTTAGGGTTAGAGTTAGGGCTAGTGTTTGGATTAAACCTAGGGTTAGGGCTCGGATTAGGGGTAGAATTTGTGTTAGGGTTAGGGCTATGGATAGGACAATGACTAATGTATGAACTAGGGTTTTGATTAAGGCTAGTTTTAGGATTAGGTTAAGTCTAGATGTAGTGTTATTAATGTTATTAATATAAGGGTGATTTTTAGAGCTAGGATTAGTGTTTCGGTCAGTGTCAGAGTCAGGGTTAGATTTAGACTTAGTTTTAGGGCTATTTGTAGGGTTAGCATTTGATTTAGGTTAAGGATTAGGATTAGGGCTATGGCTTGGTTTTGGTTTATGTCTAGTGCTATGGATAGGGCCAGTTTTATGATTAGCATTATGGATATGGGTAGTGTTAGGGTTTGTTTTAGGCTTATTGTTAAAGTTAAATTTAGAGTTAGGTTTAAATTTAGACTTAGGCTTAGATCTAGGGTTAGGAATAAGGCTAAAGGTAGAACTAGGACTAGGGCTAGGGCAAGAGTTAGAGTTAGTCTTATGGCTAGGTTTAGGGTTAGGATAGGATTAAATAAAGGCTAGGATTAGAATTAGGCTTTGGGTTATTCCTAGGTTTAGGGCAAGGGTTAGAGTTAGGTTCTGTGTTATGGTTAGGGCTAGGTTAAGGGCAATGGTTAATGTAAGAACTAAGGTTACCATTAGGGTTTGTTTTAGTGTTAGGATATGTGTTAGATTTAGTGTTAGGGTTAGGTTTAAGGTTAGGGTGATATGTGTAGCTAGGTTTTATGTTAGGATAGGAGTCAGGGTCAGGTGGAGTGTTAGGGTTAGTGTTAGGACTCGAATTAGGGCTAGGATTACTTTTAGGGTTCAGTTTAAGGTAAAGGTGGTGTTTAGAGCTAGGGTGAGTGTTAGGATATGAGTCAAGGTCAGGGTTGGTGTTAAGGTTAGGGTTAGGACTCGAATTAGGGGTAGGGTTATGTCTAGTTGTAGTGTTAGGGTTTGGTTTAAGTTATGGTTTAGGGTTAAGGCTAAAACTTGGTTTTGTTTTATTCCTAGGGTTAGATTAGGGCTAGTGTTAGTGTTAGGCTTAGGCTTAGTGATTGGGTTAGGGTTAAATTTGGATATAGGGTTAGATCTAGAGCTAGGGCAGAACTAAGGATAGGGCAAGTGTTATGGCTAGGTTTAGGGTTATGGTAAAGGTTAGGGTTAGAACTAGGGATAGGGCTAGGGTGAGAGTTAGTCTTAGGGCTAGGGTTAGGGTTAGGGTTAGAGATAGGGCTCAATTAGGGCTAGGATTAGGGCTAGGTTTAGTGTTTAGTTTAAGCCTAGGTTTAGGGTTTAGAGTTTAGGTGTAGAATTAGGCCAAATTTGGGGTGAGGAATGGCTTTTTAGCTATGTTTAGAGGTAGGGTGAAGATTATAATTAGGATTAGGACTATGATTATTGTTAGCATTATGATAAAGGCTAGGTTTATGGCTAGGATGAGGGCTAGGGTACTTTTTTTTAGGGTTAGGGCTACAATTAGTGCTAGGGCTAATGTCAGGTCCAGAATTATGTTTAAAGATAGTTTTAGGGTTAGGATTATGGGTACGACTATTTGAAGGGTTAGGTTTAGGGTTAGTGTCAGGTTTAGAGCTAGGGGTATTATTAGGGTCAAGTTCTGAGTTAGGGTTTGGGATAGGTTAAGGTTTAAATTTAGGGCTCAAATTGGCATTAGGATTATGGTTATGGTTATGGTTATGGTTATGGTTATGGTTATGGTTATGGTAATGGATAGAGTTAGAAATCAGTTCAGGGCTAGGGTCATGGTTATGATTAGGGCTAGGTTTGGGTTAAGTAAGTGCTAGGGTTTGGGTTATGGCTAATGTAAGTACTATGGTCATGATTTTGGCTAATTTTAGTGTTTTAGGGCTAGGTTTAGTGTTAGGTTTATGGTTAGAATTAGGGTGATGTTTAGACCACGGATTAGTGTTATAGTCAGAGTAAGGGTCAGGGTTAGCTTTAGGGTTTGGCTTAAAACTCGAATTAAGGCAGGTGTTTGGTTAGTGTTTGGTTAGTGTTTGGTCTAGGTTAAGGGTTAGCGTTAGAGCTTTGGATCAGTTTAGTTTTAGGGCTAGGGTTAGGGTTAGGGCCAATTTTAGGATTAGTGTTATGGTTAGGGCTAGTCTTAGAATTAGGCTTAGGCTTCGGTTTAGGGTTAAATTAAGAGTTAGGTTTTTATCTAAGGTTAGTGCTAGGGCTAAGGATAGGGCAAGGGTTAGGACTAGGATTTGGCATAGGGTTAGTTTTATGGGAAGGGAGAGGATTAGAATGAGTGATTGGGCCATTGTTAGAGTTAGAGTTATTCTTAGGGCTAGGATTAGGGTTAGGGTTAGGGATAGGGCTAAATTACGGCTAAGGTTATAGTTACGGCTAGGGTTAGAGCTAGTTTTAGAATTAGTATCAGGGTTTGGGTTAGTTTTAGGCTTAGGCATCGAGTTAGGGTTAGATTTAAAGTTAGTTTTCAATCTAGTGTTAAAGCTAAAGGTAAGTATAGGGCAATTGTGACAACAAGGGTTAGGGTTAGGGTTAGGGTTACTTTTAGGGTAAGGGATGTGATTTTGGCTAGGTTTACGGCTAGGGCAAGGTTAGTATTAGGGTTAGGGCAGAGTTAGTGTTAGGGTTATGATTAAGGCTAAGTTTATGGATAGGATAATGTTTAGGGTTTGTGTTAGCATTAGGGATATTATTAGGGATAGGGCTATATAGGTTCTAGGGTTATAGTTAGGGCTAGATTTAGTGTTAGGTTTATGGCTTGGTCCAGTATAAGGATTAGGTTTAGGGTAAGATTCAGGTTTATATCAAGGGTTATATTTAGGTTCAGGGTCAGGTTGGGTTATGTTAGGGTTTCATTTTAAGGTAATGGCAGGGTTAGTTTTAGGGTTTAGGTTTGGTTTAGTGTAATGGATAGGGTTAAGTTTAGGCCTAGGGTTAGCTTAAGATTAGGGCTACTCATAGGGTAATGGATAGATTTAGTCCTAAGTATAGAGCTGGGGTTATGTATAAGATTAAGGCTAGTTTGGGGTTAGGCTTAGGTTTAAGTTTAGGGTTAAAGCTAGGTTTAGGACTCGGATTAATGCTAGGTTTTGGGTTAGGTTAGGGCTAGTGTTAAGACTATGGCTAATCTATGAAGTAGGGTTAAGATTAGCACTAGTTATAGGGTTAGGGTTAGGACTAGGTGTAGTGTTAGTTTGAAGTTTACGGTGATGATGATGTTTAGAGCCAGGGTTAGTGTTAGGGTCAGGGTTATTTTTCGTGTTAGGGTTAGGACTAGAATTAGAATATGGTTAGGGCTAGGTGTAGGGTTAAAGTTTGGTTTAGGTTAAGGGTTAGGGTTATGTCTATGACTCGATTTGTTTTAGGGTTAGAGCTGGGATTAGATCTAGTTTTAGGATTAGATTTAGCGTTAGTGCTAGTGTTAGGTTTAGGTTTAGGCATAGGTTTCAGGTTAGATTTAGAGTTAGGTTTAAATCTAGGATTATAACCAGGGCTATGAATAGGGATAGGGTTACACCAAGGATTAGGACTAGGATTAGGGTTCTAATAATGGATAGATTTAGAACTAGGGTTAGGTTTAGGGTGAGAATTAGAGTTAGTCTTTGGGCTAGAGTTAGGGTTAGGATTAGAGATAGGGCTAAATAAGGGCTAATATTGGGGCTAGAGTTAGTGTTAGGTTTAGGCCTAGGGTGTGGGTTAGGGATAAAATTAACTCTATGTTCAGGGCTAGATAAGGGTTAGGGTTTGTGTTAGGGTTAGGGACAAGTTTAAGGCTCGGCTTAATATCAGGTCTATGGTTAAGGTTAGGAATAGTATTTGAATTAGGTTTATGGCTAGGTATAGTATAAGGGTTATTTAGGGTAAGAGTCAGGTTTATAGCTAGGGGAATTATTAGGGTCAAGCTCAGTTTTAGGGTTTGGTTTAGGTTTGAGGTTAGGTTAGGGCTCGAATTAGCATTAGGGTTATGATTACCATAATGATTGGGTTAGGTTTAGGGTTCCGAGTAGCTTTAGGGTAATTGCTAGTTTTGGGGAAAGTGATAGGTTTAGGGTTAAGCCTAGGGGTAGCATTATGGTAAGGGTTATTTTTATGGTAATGGATACAGTTAGAATTAAGGTTAGGGCTAGGGTTATGGTTAGGATTAGGTTTGTGTTAGTGTTAAGGTGACTGTCAGAACTAGGATTAGGTTTAGGATTTTGTTTAGTGTAAGTGTTTGGTTCTGAGGTATGATTAGGGCTAGGCTGAGAGTTAAGTTCAGAGTTAGGTCTAGGGATAGGAGTATGGTAAATTTTGGGTTAGGGTTGGTGTTAGGTTTAGACCTAGTTTTAGTGTTAGGGTCAGAATAGGTGTCAGGGTTAGGTTTAGCGTTTGAGATATTGTTAGAGCTAAAATGAAGGCTAGGGTTAGGACTATTAATAGGGTTAGGATTTTGGTTAGTCTGAGGACTATGGATAAGTCTAGGGTTACTCTTAGGTTTAGGATTTCACTTAGGGTAAGGGATTGATTTATTCTAGGATTAGGGCTAAGGTTAGGGTTAGAGTTAGAGTTAAAGCTAGGTTTAGGGCTAGGTTTAGGGCTAGATATGCATTAGGGTTAGTGCTAGGATTAGGGCAACAGCTAATGTAAGAACTAGGGTTTCCATTAGGGTTAGTTTTAGGGTTAGGTTTAGGTGTAGTTTGAGTGTTAGTGTTAGGTTTAAGGTTAAGTTGATATTTATAGCTACGGTTCTTGTTAGGATAGGAGTGAGGGTCAGGGTTAGTTTTAGGGTTAGCGTTAAGAGTCGAATTAGGGCTATTGTTAATGTCAGTGTTCGGTTTGAATTTAGGGCAGTGTATATAACTAGGGTGAGTGGATCAAGATTATTTTTAAAGTGAGGCTTAATTCTCGAATTAGGGCTAGGTTTAGATCTAGGTGAAGTGTTAGTGTTTGGTTTAAGTTAAGGTTTAGGGTAAGGGCTATTGCTCGGTTTTGGTTTACTGCTAGGATTAGGGTTAGGGCTAGTTTGATGATTATCCTTATGGTTAGGGGTAGTGTTAGTGTTAGGCTTAGGCTTAGGTTTAATGTTAGATTTAGAGTTAGGGTTAGGCTGGGACTAACTTGAGGGCAAGTATTGGGGCTAGTGTTAGGTTTATGGTAGCAGAAAGGGATAGAATAAGGGATAGGGCTAGGGCTAAGGCAAGAGTTAGAGTTACTCTTAGGGCTAGCAATAGTATAGGGTTATAGGTAGAGCTAAATTAGGGCTAGGTTTAGGGCTAGGTTCTGTGTTTAAGCCTAGGGTTAGGGTTAGGGTTAGGTTTAAATTTAGGGTAAGGGATGATGTTATCGGTAGATTTAGAGGTAGGGTGAGGCTTAGAATTAGGGTTAGGTGTAGGGCTAGAGTTAGGGTTATGATTAAGGATAGTTTTAGGACTAGGATGAGGGCTAGGTGTGTTTTTAGAATTAGGGCTAGGATTAGGGCTAGGGCTAATTTTAGTTCCGGAATTATGGTTAAAGATAGTTTTAGGATGAGGTTTATGGCTACATCTAGGCTAAGGGTTAGGTGTTGGGTTACAGTCAAGTTTCTATCTAGGGGTATTATTAGGGTCAAGGTCGGGGTTAGGGTTTGGGATAGGTTAAGGTTTCAAGTTTGGGCTTGAATGAATTTTAGGATTAGGATTAGGGTAATGGTAGGGTTATATTTAGGATTCATGTTAGGTTAAGGTTAATGAAATGGTTAGAATTCGAAATAGGGTTAGGTTTATGCCTAGGGCTAGATTTATGGTTAGTATTTGATCTAGGGTTAGGCTTAGGGTTATGGTTAGGGCTAGGGTTATTGCTAGGGTTATCTTTAAGTTTAAAGCTAAGGTAGGGCTTGGATTAAGGCTAGGTTTGTGATAGGTTAGGGCAATGGCTAATGTAAGAACTAGTGTAATGATTAAGACTATTTTTATGGTGTAGTTTTAGGGTTATTTTTAGTGTTAAAGTTAAGTTTATAACTAGGTTTACTGTTAGTGTCACTGACAGTGCTCGGGTAGGGTAATGTTTAGGGTTAAAGGCAGAATTAGGACCAGGGTTAGGTCTAGAGGTAGGGTTAGAGTTTGGTTTAAGTTAAGGGTCATTGTTAAGGGTAGGTCTATTTTGTCTTTAGGACTAAAGCTATAGTTATGGCTAGATTTAGGAGTAGGTTTAGGTCTATGGCTAGTGTTAGGGTTAGTTTAGATATAAGGTTACCAGTAGGGCTAGTGTTAGGTTTTGGTTTAGTTTTAGGTTTAGATTTAGACCTAAGATTAGTGTTAGGGTCAGAACAATGGTCAGGGATAGGGTTAGGGTTTGGGATTTGGTTACATCTAGGATGAAGGCTAGGTTTAGGACTAGTTATAGAGTTAGACTTTGGTAAGTCTATGGATTAGTGCTAAGAATACGGTGAGCATTAGGGTGAGGTTTGGCTTAGGGTAAGAAATAGAGTTAAAGCTATGGTTAGGAGTAGAGTTTGGGTTAGGTTTAGGGTTAAAGCTTGTGTTAAGCCTTGGATTAGGGCTAGTTTTGTATTAGGGTTAGGGCTATTGTTATGTTTACAGCTATTGTAAGAATTAGGGTTACTATAAGGGTTAGGTTTAGGGCTAGGTCTAGTGTTAGGTTTAGGTTTAAGTTTAGGGTGATGTTTAGAGCTAGGTTTAGTGTTTGGATATGAGTCAGGGTCATGGTTATGTATAGGGTTAAGATTAGGTGTCAAATTAGGGCTAGGGTTAGTGCTGGTTTAGTGTTAGGGTTTGTTCTAGGGTCAGGGTTAGTGTTAGGGGTATGGCTCCATTTTGTTTTAGGGCTTGGGCTTGGGTTAGGCCTATTTTAGAATTAGCATTAGGGTTAGAACTTGTTTCAGGGTTAGGCTGAGGCATCGGTTTAGGGTTGGTTTTAGAATTAGGTTTCGATCTAAAATTAGTTCTAGGGCTAAGAATAGTGCAAGGGTTATGACTAGGATTAGAGCTTGGGTTAGGGTTACAGTAAGTATAGGGTTAGAAGTAGGGATATATATTGTCTGAAAATTATAGTTAGACTTAATTCTAGGATTTGGGTTACTGTTAGGAATAGGGCTAAATTAGGACTAGGATAAGGTCTAGGTTTAGTGTTAAGGCTAGGGCTAGAGTTAGGGTTATGGTTATGGATTGGGCTAGTGTTAGGGTTAGGGTAAGGGTTAGGGATTAAGCTATGTTTAGGGCTAGTGGAAGTGTTAGGTTTAGTGTTAGGTCTGGGTTAGGGTTATGATTATGGCTATGGTTAGGGTTGGATTTAGGGCTAGGGTCTTCATTAAGGTTAGGGTTAGTTTTAGAGTAATGTATTGGATTAGATGTTAGATTAGGTTTATGGTTTAAGTTTAGGTTATGGTTAAATATAGTTTTAGGGATAGGATTAGTTTTGAATTATGGTAAGGTTTAGGGTTAAGTTTATGGCAAGATTTAGGTTTAGGGTTAGGTTGAGGGTTAGGTTTATGATTAGGGTTAGGGATAGGGTTAGGTTTAGGGCTAGGGTTATCATTAGGGTTAGGGTTAGGGTAATTTTAGTGTTAGAACTAGTGTTAGTACTAGGTTTAAGGTTAGGATTAGGGCTAAGATTAGGTTTTTGTTTGGGAATAGGGCTTGGGTTATGTTTAGGGTAAGGGTTAGGCTTTGAGCTAGGTTATGTGTAAGGCGAGGGTTAGGGTTAGGGCTACATTTAGGATCATGGTTATGCTTAGGGTAGCTTAGGCCTCAGATTAGGGCTAGGTTTTGTGTTAGGTTTAGGCCCAGGGTTAAGGCTATGTGTAATGACAGATCTAGGGTTCTTATTAGAGCTAGTTTTAGGGTTAGAGTTATGGCTATGTCTAGTGTTAGGTTAAGGTTTTCAGTTAGATTCAGGTTTAGAGCTAGGTTTAATGTTAGTGTTAGGGTCAGTGTTCAGGTTCAAGTTAGTTTTAAGGTGAAAGCCAGAATTATGACTAGAGTTAGGTCTAGGGATAGGGTTAGTGTTTGCTTTAGGTTAAGGATTATGTTAGGGCTAGGGCTCAGGTTTTTTTTTTTTTTTTTTTTTTATTTTAGGTCTAGTTCTAGAGGTATGGCTATATTAAGGATTAGTCTTAGGTCTAGGGCTAGAGTTAGGTTTAGGTTTACGTATAAGTTTACTGGTAGGGCTAGTTTTAGATTTTGGTTTAGGGTGAGGTCAGATTTAGACCAAGGGTTTGTGTTAGGGTAAGGATTTGAGTTAGGGTTAGAGCTAGAATGAGGGCTAGAGTTAGGACTATTAATAGGATTAGGATTTAGATTAGACTATGGATTAGGATTAGGACTAAGGTTAGCATTATGGATAGGGTTCGGCTTAGAGTAAGTGATAGTGTTAGAGCTAGGGATAGGGATAAGTTTAGGGTTAGGGTTAGGGCTAAGGCTACGTTTAGGTTTAGTTTAGGTTTACTTCTCGTGTTAGGGCTCAGATTAGGGCTAGTTTTTCTGTTAGTTTTAGGGATAGGTTTAGGGCTATTGCTAATATAAGAACTAAGGTTATGATTAGAGTTAGTATTTGGTCTAGATCTAGTGTTAGCACTCTCTATAGGATTAGTGTGATATTTAGAACTAACGTTAGTGTTAGAATATAAGTCATGGTCAGGGTTAATTTTAGGACAATTATCTGAATTAGAGCTGGAATGTTATGACTAGGTTTAGGGTTAGGGTTTTGTTTAGGTTAACATTTAGGGTTAGGACAATGTCTCGGTTTTGTTTAAGGGATAAGGCTAAGTTTACAGCTGGTTTTAGGATTAGCAATTGTGTTAGGTCTAGTTGTAGGTTTAGGATTAGGCTAAGGGTTAGTGTCAAATGTAGAGTTATGGTTAGATCTAGAGTAGGGTCTAGGGCTAGTGTTAGGGCTAAGGTTAGGGCTTGTGTTATGTTTATTGTAATGGATAGGGTTAGAACTAGAAATAGTGCTGGGTGAGAGTTAGAGTTAGTCTTAGGCCAAGGTTAGGGGTAGATGTATGGTTAGGGCTAAATTTGGGCTAGGATTAGGGCTAGGGTTATTGTTAGGGTTATGCCTATGGTTAGGGCTAGAGATATGGATAGTGTTGGGGTTAGGTTTAGTGATAGGGTTAGGGGCAATGATTGGGTTATACTTAAGTTCAGGTGTAGGGTGAGGGTTAAAATTAGAGATAGGACAAGAGTTAGGGTTTGGGTTAGGATTAAGGCTAGTTATCTGCCTAAGATGAGGACTAGTGTTTGTGTTAGGGTTAGGGCTAGGATTAGGACTGGTGCTAATGTCAGGTCTAATTTATGGTTATGGTTAATTTTAGGGTTAGGTTATGGCTAGGTCTAGTGTAAGGGTTAAGTTTAGGTTAAGGGTCAGGTTTAAAGCTAGGTGTAATATTAGGGTCAGGATTTGAGTAGGGTTTGGCTTAGGTTAAGATTTAGGGTTAAGGCTTGAATTAGCTTTAAGGATAGGGTTAGGGTGTGGGTTAGGGTAATTGATAGGGTTAGGTTAAGGGTTCTGGTTAGGTTTAGAGTAAGGAATAGGGTTAGTGTTAGCAATAGTGTTAGCGTTAGGCCTAGGATTAGCATTTGAGTTAGGCTTATCTTTAGGGTAATGGATAGGGTTAGAAGTAAGGTTACAGCTAGGGTTAAGGTTAGAATTAGTGATAGGGTTAGTTTTAGGCCTAGGGTTAGAGTCAGGGTTAGTCTTGGGGTAAGTGTTAGCATTTGAGCTAGGATCAGGGCTAGTGTGAGGTTTAGGTTTAGAGTGAGGTCTAATGTTAGGTTTAGTGTTAGGGTAATGTTTAGATTAAAGTTAGAGTTTGAGTTAGAATTAGGGTTAGGGCGAGGGTTAGGTTTAGGGTTAGGTCTAGGCTCATGGTTAGGGTTACAATGGAGTTAGTCTTTACGTTAGGTTTACGGCTAGGATAAGGGCAATGTTTTGTGAGGTTTATGGCTATCATTAGGGCTATGGGTAATGTAAGAGCTAAGGATATGGTTATGGCTAGTTTTAGGGTTAGGGTTATGGATAAGTCCAGTGTCCTTGTTAGGTTTGGGGTTAGGATAAGATTTAGATCTAGGGTTTGATTTGGGGTAACTGTCATTGTCGGGTTAGGGATAGGCTTAGGGTGAGGGCCAGATTTATGGCTTGTGTTTGGTCGAGGGATAGAGTTAGTCTTTACGTTAGGTTAACGTTTATTTTTAGGGCTAGTGCTAGGTATTTATTTAGGGCTAAGTCTAGATTTATGACTCTATTTAAGGTTAGGTTTGGTCTAGTGTTAGTGTTACTGTTAGATTTATGTATAGGTCTACCAGTAGAGGTAGGGGTAGTGTTTGCTTTAGGGTTAGTGTCAGGTTTAGACCTAGTGTTAGTGTTATGTTCAGAATAAGGGACATGGTTAGAGTTAGGGTTAGAGCTAGAATGAGGGCTAGGATTAGGACTAGTAATAGAGATATGGTTTGGGGTAGGGTTAGTGAGATTTAGGCCTAGGTTTAGGGCTAGGGTTAGGGGTAGCATTAGGGTTAGTGTAAGGTATGATGTTACAGCTATGTTTGGTGCTAGGATAACAGATAAATTTAGGGTAAGGGCTAGGGTTAAAATTAGGGTTAGGATTAAGTCTAGGCTTAGAACTAGGATTAAAGATAGGGATAGGGCTAATGTCAGGTCTAGGTTTTAGGTTAGGGTAGGGTTAGGGATAGGGCCATGGTTTGAAAAACCAGCCTCTATCTCAACACAAAGCATGTCCTAGGAAGGGACATGGCCTTTGTCCTTGGAAAAACCCACAAAGCACTCCTTGGCCCATTCCCACCCTGCTAAGTTGTTTATCTACAAATAAAAGGAGAGATCTGCTGCACCAGGTGTCCCTGACTCAGTCAGGCCAGGTGGGGATCCATAGCAGCCCCCTAGTAGCCACCAATAAGCATGAGACAGGGAAATAATTGGGATGTCAGATAACCCTTCCAGGAGTTTATGTTGGTTAATAACAAGTTGGGAAAATCTTGTAGTTCAGCACGTACACCCCTCTTGGCTTAAACCAATCAGTTCAAATGAATACCCCTTTTGTACTGACCAATCACCCCACCAGTGAATGTGCTAATCAAGTTTTAGAGATGCTTAGGGTTAGGGTTAATGTTAGTGTTACGGTTATGGTTAGGGTTATGGTTAGGTTTAGGATTAGTGTTAAGGTTAGGGTTAGGTTTAGTGTTAGGGTTAGTTTTATAGTTAGGGTTAGAGTTAGGTAAGGGTTAGGTTTAGGATAAGGTTCGGGTTAGGGTTGTGATTTGGTTTAGGGTTTGTGTTAGGGTTAGAAATAGTATTAGTGTTTGCGTTAGGTTTAGGGTTAGGGTGTTCATTTGTGTTAGGGTTACTATTAGGTTTATGGTTAGGGTTCATGTTATGGTTAGGCTAGGTATAATATTAGGGTTAGGTGTAAATTTTTGCTTAGGGTTACAGTTAGTGTTACAGCTAGGGTTAGGTTTAGGGTTAGGATTAGTGTTTCGCTTAGGGTTACAGTTAGGTTTAGGGTTTGTTTAAGGGTTATGGTTATAGTTAGTGTTAGGGTTAGGGTTAGGTTTAGGGTTAGTGTTAGAGTTAGTGTTAGTTTTAGGGTTAGGGTTAGGGTTACTCTTAGGGTTAGGGTTACTGTTAGACTTAAAGTTAGAGTTAGGTTTAGGGTTAGTGTTAGGGCCAGGCTTACAGTTAAGGTTAGGGTTAGGGTTGGAGGTTGCTTAAGTGTTAATATTAGGGTTAGGGTTAGGGTTTGTGCTAGGGTTAGTTTTAGGGTTTGTGTTAGGGTTAGGTTTATGGTTATGGTTAGGATTAGGATAAGGTTTTAGGTTGTGTTTAGGATTAGTGTTAGTTTTAGTGTTAGGATTAGGTTTAGTGATATGGATAGGGTTAGATTAGGGTTACTGTTAGGGTTAACATTTGGTTTAGGGTTGGTTAGGGTTAGTGTTAGGGTTACGGTTAGGTTTAGTTTTAGTGCTAAGGTTAGGAATAGTGTTAGTGATAGAGTTAGTGTTAGATTTAGGGTTAGTGTTAGGGTTAGGTTCATATTAGGGTTAAGGTTCATTGTAGGGTTATGATTAGGTTTAGCGTCAATGTTAGGGTTATGTTTAGGGTTAGGGTTAGTGTTAGGTTTAGGTTTAGGGTTAGGGTTAGTGTTAGTGTTTTGGTTATCTTAGATATAGGGTTAATGCTATGTTTATGATTAGAGTTAGGGTTAGGGATAGTGTTACAGTTAGTGTTAGGGTTCATGTTAGGGTTAGGGTTAGTGTTAGGTTCAGTGTTAAGTTTAGGGTTAGTGTTAGGGTATGGGTTAGGTTTAGGGTTAGGTAAGAATTAGGGTTAGGTTTGTGGTTTGGGTTAGGGTTTGTGTTAAGTTTAGTGTTTGGGTTTGTGTATGGATTAGGGTTAGGGTGTGGGTTTTAGTTAGGGTTAGAGTTAGGGTTCAGGTCAGGGTTCTTGTTAGGGTTAGGGCTAGGTTTATTGTTAGGGTTACGTGTAAATTTTCGGTTAGCATTTGGTTAGTTTTAAGGTAAGAGTTAGGGTTCCGTTAAGGATTAGTGTTTCGCTTAGGATTAGAGTTTGGTTTATGGTTTGTATTAGTGTTAGGGTTAGGGTTAGGGTTAGGGTGAGATTTAGGGTTAGGTTTAGGGTTAGGCTTAGGGTTAGGGTTAGTGTTAGAGTTAAATTAAGGGTTAGTATTAGGGTTAGTGTCAGAGTTAGGGTTAGGGATAGGGTTGCAGTTAGGTTTATCTTAAACTAAAGCATGAAAAAAATAATTTATCCAAGAGCACATTAGGAGAAAACAGGGAAATATGCACGTACTGAAATACCTCCCCCAATTATTTGGTCAGATTTCTTTGATACTTCAAAGGATTCATCTCTGAGCTTGCCCCACTGGGCTCCTTTATTTGGGGAATAATCTGATCAATGGTTTTCTAAATAGGTTTGGTTCTATTTTTTATTAGTTTAGGGCTAGATTTACAGCTAATATTTTGTTAGATTTAGTTTTGTTCAAATTTCTTTGATACTGGGCAAGATTCATCATTGAACTATCCTTCTATATTCTTTTGGTTTGGACCTCTTACATCAAGGTTTTGCTCTCCTGAACAGTTTGTATTTTAAGTTTTCATTTCATTTTGACCTATGCATGTAAATGGAAATGGAGCTGGAAACCCTACAGGGTTGGTGCTAACTACTTCAAACCTCACACACTCAATCAGTTTTCTATGGGCATTCTCTGGATTATTCCTTGTAAAAGTAGCCCTAAGCTGAAGCATGCAAAGCAACTTTATGTGAGAGCACTTTAGGAGAAATCGGGGAAATATGCATGTACTAAACTACCTCCCCAATTATTTGTTCACACTTCTTTGATATTCTGAAAGATTCATCTGTTCACTTACCCAACTTGGCTCCCCAAGTGTTGGACTTCTGGGATTAAAGGGACTATAAACAGGTTAAAGTTAGTGTTAGGGTTAGTGTTAGGATCAGGATTAGACCTATTGTTAAGATAAGAGTTACTTTTGTTTTTTTCAAATATCTATAATACTGTGCAGGATTCATCTTTTTTTTTTTTTTATTTTGACTATACTCCAAATGTTTGGGCCTCATACATAAAGGGTTTGCTTTCAGGAACAGTTTCAATTTTCATGTTTCTCTTCTTTATTTCCATGTAGGGATGAATGAAGTAAAGCTGGAAATCAAACAGGGTTTGGGCTAGCTGCTTGAGTAATCACACACTCCATCAATTTTCAGTGAGCATAATCTGGTGTTTGCCATGGAAGTAGTCATAAGATGAAGTAGAAAGTAACAGCTTCATCTCTCGGTGCATTAGGAGCAAGCAGAATACCCATGAAATGAAAGAGCTTCAAATATTTTGGCTGGATTAATTTGATACTATAGAGGATTCATCCTTGACCTAGCCTTAGTAGGCTCCCAAAGTTTGGGCCTTCAAGTTTCAGTGGTTCAATGACAGGAACAGTTTGAATTTTTAGGTTTCACTTAATTAGGGACTATAGGTGTGAATGCAATGGAGCTGGAAATAAAACAGTGTTGCTGTTAGCTGCATGAAACTTCACACACTCAATCATCCCTGTGTGGGCAGTCTTTGGTTTTTCTTTGTGAAATTACCTTAAGCTGAAGCATGAAAAACAATTGATCCATGAGCACTTTAAGAAAAAAAAAAAAAAACAGGAAAATATGAATGTACTAAAACACCTCCCCCAATTTTCATCAAATTTCTTTGATACTGCACAAGATTCATCTGTTAAGTTGTCCCTTTAGGCTCCTCAAGTTTGGGACTTCTATGATCATAGATACTCTAAACAGGTTAGAATTAGTTTAGGGTTCGGTTAGATACAGTGTTAGAGTGATTTTTGTTCAAATTCATTTGATATTTGGCATAATTTGATTTTTTCATAACCTCACTATTTTCCCCAGGTCTGGGCCCTATCCCTTCAATGGTTTGCTCTCAGGAACAGTTTGTATTTTAAGATTTCCTTCATTTTGACCTATACGGGTAAATGGAAATGGAACTTGAAATCAAACAGGGTTGGTGCTTGCTGCTTAAAACTGCACACACTCAATCAGTTCTATGAGGGCACTCTGGTTTCTTCCTTGTGAAAGTTTACCAAAGCTGAAGCATGCAAAAACATCTTTATCCAAAAGTACTGTTGGAGATAACAGGGAAATATACATGTACTGATCTACCTCCCCAAATTATTTGGTCAGATTTCTTTGATACTCCCTAATCATAACAGAAACAGTAGCCCTAGTCTGAGTCTTAAACCTAGATGTAAACATAACTTTAATGCTAGCCCTAACCTTACCTCTAACTATATTACTTACCCTAAGCCAAACCATACCCATAATGATAAACTTAGTCTTAATCGTAATCCATATCCTAATCCAAACCCTAACCCTATTACTAATTCTAACCCTTGCCCTCATTCTAGCTCTAAACCTAACTCAAATCATGACCCTAACACAAACCCTCAGTCTAAATTTGATCCTAACTTTAAACCAGACACTAAAACTAGCTCTACCAGTAAATTTATACCTAAACCTAATCCTAACAGTAGCCCTAGACCTAAGCCTAATCCTCAATATAGCCATAATTCTAGACCTAGACCTAAAAACTCCCTGAGCCCTAGCCCTAACATAATCCTTAACCTAAAGCGAACACTAACCCTATCCCTAGACCTAAACCTAGCCCTAATTCTGGATTTCACCCTAAACCTAACTCTAACCTGAACACTGACCTTATCACTAACACTAAACCTAGCTCTAAACCTGAACCTAACCCAAAACCTAAAATTAACACTAG
The DNA here is from genome assembly GCF_047511675.1 of Marmota flaviventris. NCBI lineage: Eukaryota > Metazoa > Chordata > Mammalia > Rodentia > Sciuridae > Marmota > Marmota flaviventris. The sequence continues at coordinate 421,651 of NW_027288413.1, read as the reverse complement.
ACATAGCCGTAACCCTAACCCAAAAATTAGCTCTAATCAGAATCCTAGATCTTACATTACATATAGCTTTAACCCTGGGCCTAAACCTAACACAAAACCTAGCACTATTCTGGACCTAAACCTACCCTAAAAATAACCATAATCCTAAATGTAGCCCTAACCCAAACCCTCGCCTTAGACATAACCCTAGCTCAAAGTCTAACCCTTAGCCTAAACAAAATCGTAGGCCTATTCGTAAACATAAACCTAAACCTAGCCCTAATCCTGAACTTAACACTAGTATTAACCCTAGCTCTAAACCTAACATTACCCTAACCCGAATCCTAACCCTAATAATAACACTAGCCCTAAACCTAACCCTATCCATAACCCTATCTAAACTAACGCTCGCCTTAACCCTAAACTTAACGCTTGCCATAAACTTAACCTAAACCATACCAAAAATAAAAACTAAACCTACCCCTGAACCTAAATTTAACCATAATCTAAACTTAATCCTAAACCTAATCTTACATCTAATCCAATACATTACTCTAAAACTAGCCATAACCCTAAAGAAAACCCTAGCCCTAACCCCAACCCTAACCATAGTCATAAACATAACCCTAATCTAGACCTAACACTTAATGTAACACTCCCCCTAGCCCTAACCGTAGCTTAAACCCTAACCTTACACGAACCCTAACCCTGGCCCTAGCCCTAATCATAACCCTAACTCTAGCCCTAACCTAGTATTAAACCTAGCCCTAATCCCAGCCCAATATAGACCTATTCCTAACCCTAACTCTTACAGTGGAATTAAGATTAACTATAATTCTCACGCAAGACCTATCCCTATTCTAACCATACACCTTACCGTAACACTAACGCAAGCCCTAACCCTAGTCATAACCCTTGCCCTAGCACAGAATTATAGATCAAAACCAATCTTTAAACTAACTCTATCCTTTACCATAACCCTAACCAAAGCCCTAATCGTAGTCATAATCCATAGCACTAGCACTAACCTATCTCTAAAACTAACCCTAAACTGAATCCTCAGCCTAACACTAAAATTAGCTCTAACCCTAATGCTATTCCTAAAGGTAGCCCTAACCCTAGCCCTAGCCCTAAAACAAAACTGAGCCATACACCTAACACTAACCCTTACACTAGGCCAAACCTTAACCCTACACCAGCTCTAACCCTAGCCCTAATTTGAAACCTAAACCTAACCCTAAACCTAACCATGAACCTGAATCAAATCCAAACCTAACCTAGCTCTAAACATCACCCTAACCTTAAACCTAACCCTAACAATAGGCCTAGCCCTAAACTTAACCATTAAACTAACCTTAATCGTAACCCTATTTCTTACAATAGCCATAACCATAACAGTAGCCCTAAACCTAATACAAAATTAGTCCTAATCCAAGCCCTACAACCAGCTTTAACCATAAAACTAACTCTAACCTAGTCCTAACCTTAGGTCTAATCCTATCGCTTACCCTAAGCCAAACCTCACTCTAATGCTAACCGTATTCTTAGCACTAATCCTTAGCCTAACCAAAACCTAACTCTATAACTAGTTCTAACCCTAGCCTTCATTCTATATATATAAACATAAACCGAACCCTAACCCTATCCCTGACCATTATTCTGACTCTAACACTAATCTTAGCTCTAAATCTAAACCTAACCCTAAACTGAACATTAACACTAGCCCTACTGGTAACCTTACACCTAAACCTAACCCTAACACTAGCCCTAGACCTAACCTAATCTGAAATCTAGCCATAACTATAGCTCTAGACCTAAAGACAAACTAGACCTAGCCTTAACAATAACCCTTAACCTAACCCAAACTCTAACCCTACCTCTAGATCTCACCTGAGTCCTAATTCGCCATTAACCCTAACCATTACCATACCTGAACACTGTCCTTGACACTAACACTAACCCTAGCTCTAAACTTCACCCTAACCCTAAAACTAACCCTGAAACTACATCTAGCCCTAACATTAACCATAAAACTAGTCTTAATTGTTACACTAGTTCTTACATTAGCCATAGCTCTAACCTATCACAAAACCTTTCCCTAATCCAAGCCCTACCTTAGCATTAAACCTAAAGCTATTCTTAACAATAACCCTAGACCTAACTATAAACCTAAGCCTAAACCTAGACCTAATCCTAACCATAACAATAGCCCTAACCCTAACTTTCACCCTATTCACTACCCTAAGATAACTATAATCCTTATGCTAACCCTAGGCAGAAACCTAATCCTAGCATTAGCCTTAATACTATCTATAACCTAAACCTAACCTGAACCCTAAATCTAACTGTGACCTTACCGAATCCCTAAATATAAGACTAATTTGACCCCTAAACCTAAACCTTAACCTACCCCCAACTCTAAACTTAACCCTGACTCTAATAATACCAATAGCTCTAAACCTGACCCTAACAAGAAACCTAAATTTTACAATAAACCTAGCCGTAAACCTAACCCTAAAACTCCCTAACAGTATCCTAGACATGACATTAGCCCTAGCTCTAATCTAGCCCTAAACCTAATACAAAATTTACGGCACATCCTAGCAAGGAACCTCACATTAATCATAACCGTAACCCTAACCTTAACCCTAATTTTCATCCTAGTTCTAGCACTAGCTATATTGCCATCCTTTACCCTAAACCTAACCTAACGCTAAACCGAACACTAAACCTAGCCGTAACCCTAGGCCTAACCCTAACACTAACCCTAGCCCTAAACCAAGCCCTAATTAGCCCTATCCCTAACCCTAACCCTAGTCCTAAGACTAACTCTAACTCTCACACTAACCCTATACCTAGTGGTAACCTTATCCCTTACCATCACCATATACCTAGCCCTAAATGTAGCCCTACCCTAGACCTATACTTAGCACTATCACAAAACCTAGATCTAAACCTAACTCTAAACTTAAGCCTAACCCTAAGTCTAAACCTATCCATAACTCTACTCTTATCCCTAATCCTTAACCTAAGCCTAAATTTCACACTTATAATAGCCCTAACCCTAAGACTAATCATAAAACTAGCACTAACCCTAACCCTAGCCATAAAATAAAACCAAGTCATAGCCCTAACCTTAACCCTTAACCAAAAAAAAATCATAACCCTACACCTAGCCCTAATCCTATCACTAATTATAGTCTAACCCTAACCCGAATACTAACCCTGACCCTGACACTGACCCGAACACTAACCCTGGCTCTAAACATCATCATCACCATAAACCTAACCTTAACACTAGACCTAGATCTAACTCTAAACCTATAACTAGCTGTAGACATAAACCTAATTCATACATTAGTGGTAGCCTTAACCCTAACCCTAACCTAACCCAAAACCTAGCCTTAATCTTAGTCCTAAATCTAACTTTAACCATAAACTTAAACCTAACCCTAACCCAAACATTAGCCCCAATCTTATACATAACTCTAGCCCTAACCTTAGGGCTAACCCTATACATTACCCTAACAATAACCCTAACCCTTCTGATAATACTAGGCCTAATCCTAACCATATACATTACACTAACCCTAAATCTAACACTAATTTGAGCCCTGCACCTAATCACTAACTTAACCCAAACCCTAGTCCTGACCCTGATTCTAAAAGTAACCCTAGATCTAAATCTGACCCTAACCAAAACCTAACCCTTACACTGGACCAAGCCATAAACCTAACACTAAATCTATCTCTAACTGTAACACAAGACCTAACATTAGCCATAGCCCTAATAGACTATCCTTAACCCTAAAACAAATACTAGTCTTCATCTTAGCCCTAAACATAGCCTTAATCATAACTCTAACCCTATTTTTAACCCTAATACTAACCCTTGTCCTTGCCCTAAGTCTAGCTATAACCACATCCCTTAGCCTAAATTAAACCCTAACTCTAACCCTAACCCTAGTAGCAACCCTTGCCTTATCCTTAGGCCTAGCAATAACCCTAGATCAAAATCTAACTCTAAATCTAACCCTAACTCGATGCATAAGCCTAACCCTAAAACTAGCCTTAACCCTAGCCCTAACATAACCCTAGCCGTAATTTAGCCCTACTAGTAAACCTAACCCTAACCTTAGACCTAAGACTAACTCTCTGATACTAGCCCTATCACTCATTCTAACCCTATCCCTTACCATAAACCTAACCCGAGCCCTAAGCCTAGTGCTAATCCTTTCTCAATACTTAACCCTAGCACTAACATTAGGCAAAAAGTAACTCTAAAACAAGCCTTAACCCAAAGCCTAAGTCTAAACCTAACACTAGCCCAAACCATAACACTAATCCTAAAATGAGCCCTAACACTAGCCCTAGCCCTAAAACAAAACTGAGCAATAGTTCTAACCCTAAACATTAACCTAAACCAAACCCTAACATTACACCTAGATGTAAACCTAGACTTATTTGAGTTGGAAGCCAAACCCTAAAACTAACCCTGAACCTGACACTGATCCTAACACTTCTACCTCTAAACATCACCATGTCTGTAAACCTAACCGTAACACTAAACCTAGCACTCAAACCCTAAAACTAGCCCTAAACTTAAACCTAGTACTTACATTAGCTCTAACCCTAACCCTAGCTCCAACATAACCCCAAACCTAGCCATAATCAGAGACCTAATCCTAGCTTTAAACCTAAACTAACCCTAACACTAGTCCTAATTGTAACCATAACTTTAGCCTTAAACTGATCTCTAACTCTATCCATTAACATAACGATAACCCAAACCTTAATGATAACCCTAAGCACAAATCTAACCCTATCCTGATTTGTTATTGTTCCATTAGCCTAAACCTAAACAGAATCCTATACCTAACCCTATCATTACAATAATGCTAATCCTAAAACTAATTCAAGCCCAAAATTGAAACCTTAACCTATCTCAAACCTTAACTCAGACCTTGACCCTAATAATACCCCTAGCTCTAAACTTGACCATAACCCAACACCTAAACCTTAGCCTAGACTTAGGCATAAACCAAAACCTAAAATTATCTTTAACCGTAATTCTGGACCTGAAATTAGCCCTAGCCCTAATCCTAGACCTAACCCTATAAACACACCTAGCCCTCATTCTTGTCCTAAACCTAGACTTAATCATAACCCTATCTCTAGCCCTATACCTAACCCTAATTCTAACCCTCACCCTACCTCTAAATCTACCTATAATGTCATCTCTTACCCCAAATTTAAACCTAACCCTAACCCTAACCATAGGCTTAAGCTAAACACAAAACCTAGCCCTAATCCTAGCCCTAATTTTGCTCTATCTCTAACCCTATCCTAACCCTAGCCCTAAGACCAACTCTAATTCTTGCCCTAGCCCTAGCCCTAGTTTTATCCCTATCTGCTACCATAAAACTAACACTAGCCCTAAGAGTTGCCCGAAACTTAGTCCCATCCCTAATCATAACTCTAAATCTAAACTTAAACCTAAGCCTAAGCCTATAACACTAGCCCTAACACTAATGATAATAGTAAAACTAGCCCTAACCCAATCCTAGCAGTAAACCAAAATGGATAAATAGTCTTAACCTTAAACCTTAACTTAAACCAAAAACTAACACTACACTTAGACCTAAACCTAGCCCTAATTTAAGTCCTAAGCCAGACCTTAAAACTAAACCTGACATTGACTCATATGCTAACACTCACCCTAGATATAAACACTGCCCGAAGCTCAAGCCGAACACTAACATTAACAATAACCCTAATTTGACTCTTAACGCTAACCCTAAAACTAACCCTGACCCTGACTCCTATCCTAACAAGAACCGTAGCTATAAATATCACCTTAAGCTTAAACCTAACACTAACACTCAAACTACACCTAACCCTAACCCTAAAACTAGCCCTAATGGAAACACTAGTTCTTACATTAGCCATTGCCCTAATCCTAGCCCTAATGCTAATACAAATCTAGCCCTAAACTGAGCCCTAAACCTAGCTTTAACTCTAACTCTAACACTAACCTTAGCCCTAATCCTAGATCTAAATCAATCCCTTACCCTAAGCAAAATCCTAAATTGAAGAGTAGCCCTAGACCTATCTCTAGTCTTTAAACTAACCAAAACCCTAACCCTATTAATAGTCCTAACCCTAGCCTTTGTTTTAGCTCTAACACAATCCCAAACCCTAACCCTAAACCTGATCCTTATTCTGACCCTAACACTAAACCTAGGTCTAACCCTAATACCAACCCTAACCCAAAATTTATCATAATCCTATCCCTAGACCTAATTCTAAACCGCACTCTCAGCCTAGCAATAACCATAGCTCAGAACCTAACCCTTATGCTAAACAAAACCCTAAACCTAATCCTAGTTCTAACCCTCACCTTAACCCTAACACAAGACCTAATTTTAACTATAACCCTAGCCCTAACTATAACTCTAACTGTATCCATTACCCTAAACATAACCCTTACCATAATTCTAACCCTAGGCTTAACCCTAACCCTATTGCTTTCCACAAACCTTTCAATTAGCCTAACCTACCCTGAACCCTATACCTAATCCAATTATCACACTAACCCTAATCCGAATGCTAATTTGATCACTAACCCTAACCTCAAACGTAAGCCAAACCCTAATAGTAACCATGACCCTAATAATTCCCCTAGCTATAAACCTGACTCTTACCCTACCTAAACCTTACACTAGACCTAGCCATAAAACTATCCCTAAAACTATTCCTAACCTTAACCCTAGACGTGATATTAACCCTAGCCATAATCCTAGCCCTTACCCTAACACAAACCCTATCCCTTATCCTAGCCCTATGCATAGCCTAATTTTATCCCTAACCCAAACCCTAGGCCTAAACCTAACACTAACCCTAGCGCTAAGCTTAGCCCTAATTTAGCCCTATCCCTAACCCTAACCCTAATCCTAGCCCAAAGACAAACTCTAACTCTAACTCTCACCTAAACCTAGTTCCAACCCTATCCCTTACTAGAACCCTAATCCTAGCCCTAACCCTTGGTCTAACACCAGCCCTATTCATGGCCTTGGCCATAACCTTAGACCTCACCGTAACTCTAAATCTAACCCTAACCCTAAGCCTAAACCTAAACCCAAACCTAACACTAGCCCTAATGCTAATGCTAATCCTAAAATTAGCCCTAACACTAGCCCTAGAACTAAAACAAAACTGAGCCATAGCCGTAACCCAAACCCTTATCCTAAACCAAACCCTAAACCTACACCTATCCCTAACCATATCCTAACTCTAGTCCTAACCCTAACCCAAAAACTAACCCTGACCCTGACTCTGACACTAACCCTGGCTCTAAACACCATCATCACTGTAAATCTCAACCTAACACTAGACATAGCCCTAACCCTAACACTGTAACTAGTGCTAATCATAACCCTGCTTCATACATTAGCCATAGCCTTAAGCCTAGCCCTAAACTTAACCCAAAACCTATCTTTAAACCGAGTAGTAAACCTAGCCTTAACCCTAAACTTAAACCTAAGCCTAACCCAAAACTAGTCCTAATCCTATACATAACCCTAGCCCTTACCTTAGGTCTAAACCTATCCATTACACTAACAATAACCCTAACTCTTAAGCAAACCCTAGGTCTAACCCTAACCCTATCCATTACACTAAACCAAATCTAAATCCTAAAACTAATGCTGTCATTACACTAAACCAAAACCATAAATTAACCCAAAATCTAAACCTGACCCTGACCCTAAATATAACCCTAGATATAAACCTGAATCTTAACCTAAACCTAATTCTTACACTGGATGAAGCCATAAACCTAACACTAAATCTAGCCCTAACTATAACCCTAGACCTGACAGTAGCCCTAGCCATAATATTATATCTAACAATAACAGAAACCCTAAACCTCATCCTAGCCATAATCCTAGCCTTAATCATAACCCTAACCCTAATTCTAGCCCTAACCCTAATACTAACCCTTGTCATAGCCCTAAACCTAGCCAAAAGCACATCCCTTAACCTAATTGTAAGCCTAACTCTAAACCTCATCCTTTTCATCACAACTGCCCTATCCTTAGCCCTAGCTTTAACTCTAGATCCAAACCTAACTTTAAATCTAACCCTAACTCCATGCATAAGCCAAAAATTGCCCAAACCCTGATGCTAATTCAAAAACTAGCTCTAACCCTATCCCTAACCTTAACCCTAGCCATAATTTAGCCATATCCCTAAACCTAACTCTAACCCTAGCCCTAAGAATAACTCTAACTCTCACACTGGCCCTATCACTCATTCTAATCCTATCCCTTCCCATAAACCTAACCCTATCCCAAATTCAAGTCCTAACCCTTTCTGTATCCTTAGCCCTAGCACTAAACTTAGATAAAAACCTAACTCTAAATTTAACCCTAAACTGAAGCCTAAGCCTAAATCTAAGACTAGCCCTAACCCTAACACTAATCCTAAAAAAATTCATTAACCCTAATCCTAGCCCTAAAACCAAACCAAGCCAAAGCTCTAACCATAACCCTTAACGAAAACCAACCCCTAACCCTACACCTAGCCCTAAACCCACCCCTAATTCGAGTTTTAAGCCACACCCTAAAAGTAGCCCTGACCCTTACTCTGACCATAACACTAACCCGAGGTCTAAACATCACCCTAAACATAAACCTAAACCTAACAGTAAACCAGTAAACCTAGCCCTAAAACACTAAAATTAGCCATAAGCATAACCCTAGTACTTACCTTAGCCCTAAACCTAACCCTAGCACTAACTTAACCCAAAACCTAGCCCTAATCATAACCATAACCTGAGCCCTAAACTGATTTCTATACCATAACCATAACCCTAACCCTAATGCTAATTCAAGCCCTAATTTAAACCTTAACATATCCCCAACCCTAAACCAGAACTTGACCCTAATAATACCCCTAGCTCTAAACCTGATGCTAACCCTAAACTTAACCCTTACACTAGACGTACCCATAATCCTTATCCTAAAACTATCTTTAACCATAATTCTGGACCTGAAATTAGCCCTCACATTAATCCTAGCCCTAACCCTAACCCTAAAAAAAATCCCTAGCACTCATCCTAGTCCTAAACCTAGGCTTAATCAAAAGCCTTACCATAACCACAGCCTAACCATAATTATAAGCCTCACCCTATTTCTAAACCTAGCTGTAAAGCCATCCATTACCAAAAACATTGCCTGAACGCTAAACCTAAACTCTAAACGCTAACACTAAACTCTAACTCTAACCCTAACACTAACCCTAAATCTAGGCTTAAACTAAACACTAAACGTAGCCCTAATACCTGCCCTAATTTAGCCCTATCTATAACCCTAACCCTAACCCTAATCCTAGTCCTAAAACTATCTCTCGCCCTAGCTCTATCCCTAGTTCTAACCATTTCCCTTACAATAACCCTAAACCTAGCCATAACCCTTGCCCTTCTACTGACCTTACCATTAATCATAGGTCTAATCCTAACCATAACCCTAAACCAAAACCTACTGTAATCCTATCCCTAGACCTAATCCTGAACCTAACACTGAGCCTAGCACTAACTGTAGCTCAGAACCTAACCCTTACACTAAACATAACCTTAACCTAACCCTAGTTCTGAGCCTCACCCTAACCCTAAATCAAGACCTAATTCTAACCATAACACTTGCCCTAAACTTAAGTCCAGCTGTATCATTAACCTAAACATAATCCTTACCCTAATGTTAACCCTAAGCCTAACCCTAAACATATCACTATCGCCAAACTTATCAATTATCCTATACCTACCCTGAACCCTAGACCTAATACAATCATTACCCTAACTCTAATTCTAATGATAATTCGAGCACTAACCATAAACTCAAACCTAAAGCTAACCATAACACTAACACTGACCCCAATAATTCCCCTAGCTCTAAACCTCACTCTTACCCTATACCTAACCCTTATACTAGACTTAGCCATAAAACTAACCCCAAAACTATCCCTAAGCATAAACCTAGGCTTGATATTAGCCCTAGTCTTGATAGTAGCCCTAACCCTAACACAAAACCTAGACCTTATCCTAGCCCTAAACATAGCATTAATTATAATCCTAACCATAACCCTAGGCCTAACTCTAACACTACCCCTAGCCCTAATCTTATATCTAATTTAGCCCTATCCCTAACCTTAACCCTAACCCTAGCCAAAAGACTAACTCTAAATATCACCTTAGTCCTAACACTAGTTCTAACCCTATACTTTATTGGAACTGTAATCCTAGCCCAAACCATAGGTCTAATACTCGCCCTATTCATAGTCCTAGCAGAAACCCTAGATCTAAACCTAACTCTAAATCTAACCATAAACCTTAGCCTAACTAAACCTAACACTATCCATAACCCTAAGGCTAATCCTAAAACGAGCTCTAGCCCTAGCCCTAAAACAAAACCAAGCCATAGACCTAACCCTAACCCTTAATAAAAACTAAGCCCTAACCCTACACTTACCATAACTCTATCCATAATTCGAATTCTAAGCCAAACCCTAAAACTAACCCTGACACAGACTCTGACCTTAACACTAACCCTAGCTCTAAACATCACCCTTACCCTATGCCTAAACATAACAATAGACCTAGCCCTAACCCTAACCCTAAAATTAGCCCTAATCACAACCCAGGTATTTACATTAGCGGCTACACTAAACCTAGCCTTAATTTAACCCCAAACCTAGCCTTATTCCGAGCACTATCCCTAGATTTACCCCTAAACACATCCCTATCACTAATCGTAACTATAATCCTAGCTGTAACCCTAGATTTAACCCTAACCCTAACCCTAACCCTAAGCCTAACCCTATCAATAATCATAAAAATAACCTTAGTTGTACCCCTATCTCTAACACTATCCATTATCCTAACCATAACCCTGTCCCTAATGCTAAACCTGGGCCTAAAACTAACTGTATCACTAATCCTAACCCTATCCATTACATTAACCTAACCTGAAACCTAAACCTAACACTGTCTTTACTCTAATCCTAACTCTAATGCTAATTTGAGCCCAAACATTAAACCTTAACCTATCCAAAACACTAATCATGACCCTGACCCTAAGAGTACCCTTAGCTCTAAACCTGAACCTAACCCTGAACCTAACCCTAACCTAACCCTTACACTAGACGTAGCCATAAACCTAAACCTAAAACTATTTTTAACCATAACACTAGACCTGAAATTACCTCTAGCCATAATCCTAACACTAAACCTAGCCTTAATCCTAGCCTGAACAATAACCCGAGCCCTAACCCTAGTTCTATTCTTCATCCTAGTCCTAAACCTACATATAATCTCATCCTATACCCCAAAACTAACCATAAACCTAAACCTAACCCTAACCCTCACCCTAAACCTAGGCCTAACACAAAGCCTAGTGCTAATTCTAGCCTTTATTTAATCCTAACCTAACCCTAAACCTAGCCATAAGACTAACTCGAACTCTTGCCCTAGCCCTAGCCCTAGTTCTATCCTTAGACTTAATCCTTATCCTAGATCTAAGCCTCAGTCTAAATCTAAACCTAACTCTAAATAACTCTACAATAAGCCTAAACCAAACAGGAACACTACCCCTAACCATAATGCTAATCCTAAAATATGCCCTACCCTAGCCCTAGACATAAACCAAAACCAAGCCATAGCCCATATCTTAACCCTTAACCTAAATTAAACCCTAACCCTACAACTAACCCTAAAATTAACTCTAAAATTAACACTGACCCTGACACTGACCCTAACACTAATTCTAGCTCTAAAGACCACCATAACCTAAAATTAACATTAACACTATATCTAGTCTTAACCGAACCCTGAAACTACCCTTATTCATAACCCTAGTTCATACATTAGACATTGTCCTAACCGTAGCCCTAACCCTAACAGAAATTCTACACCTAATTCTAGCCCTAACCTTAGCTTTAACCATAATACTAGGCCTAACCCTAATCTTAACCCTAGCCCTAACCTTAATCCTTACACTAAGCCAAACCCTAACCCAAATGCTAACCCTAATATTAATTCTAATCCTTAGCCTAACTTAAACTCTAATCATAATACTAGTCTTAACCCTAGCCCTCATTCTACCTCTAAACCTATCCCTGATCCTCATATGACCCTAACAGTAACTCTAGGTCTAAACCTTACCCTAACCCTAAAGCAAACCTTAACACTAGCCCTACTGGTAACCCTATACCTATACATAAGCCTAACACTAGACATGGACCCAAAGTTAATCCTAAATATAGTTATAAATCTAGACCTAGACCTAAACAAAAACCTAGCACTAGCACTAACAATAACCCTTAAACTAAACTGAACACTTACCCTACACATACACCTAAACCTAGTTCTAATTCTGGCTCTAATGCTAACCCTAACCCTATCCCAAAAACTGACCCTAATTCTAACACTGAACCTAGCTTTAAACATGACACTAACTCACAACCTAGACATAACACTAGACCTAGACATAACCCTAACCCTAAAATTAGCCCTAAACATAACCCTAGCTCTTACATTAACTATAGTCCTAACCCTAGCCCTAAACATAACATAAAACCTAGGTCTATACCTAGGCCTAAACGTAGCTCTGAGCATAACCCTAACCCTAACCCTAGCCCTAAACCTAGCACTAACCTATGCCTCGCCTTAGATCTAACCCTAACCTTTACACTAAACATAACCCTAGATCTATCCTAAACCCTAAACCTAACCCTAGCTGTAATCCTAACATTAAACCTAGTCTGAAATTTAGCTCTAAACATATCCATTACCCTAACCCTAACCCTAATTAAAACCCCATCCCTGACACTAAACCTAACTCTAACCATAAATGTAAACCTAGACCTAAACCTCAACCTAAACCTCACCTTGCCCTAATTCTAGTTCAAACACTAACCCTTACCCTAACTTAACTATAACCCTAGCCCTTAACTTAACACTTACCCTATCTCTAAAACTTACCCTAAATCACACCGTTATTCTATTCCTAAACCTAGCCCTAATCCTAGAGTTGATCCAAACCATAACCTAGCCCTAACCCTAGCTCTACACCTCTCCATTACACTAAACATAACCCTAACACTAATGGTAACCTTAACCCGATTGCTAAACCTAACTCATCCATACCCTAAACCTCTACTTAAACCTAAACTAAACCGTATCCATTACCCTTATCCTAAACCTAACCCTAATGCTAATTCGAGCCTTAACTCTAAACCTTTAGCTAATCCAAATGATAATTCTGACACTGTTCCTGGCCCTAATAATAACCCTAGGCCTAAAGCTGAACTTTATACTAAACCTAACTCTTACAATAGATCTAATCATAACCTAACCCTAAAACTATTTTTAACATTAACCCTAGACCTGTTATTAGCCCTAGACCTGGTCCTAGCCATAACCCTAACAGAAAACCTAGACCTTAACCTAGCCCTAAATGTAGACTTAATCCTAAACTGAAACATAACCCTAGGCCTAATCCCAATTCTAAAGCTCACCGTATACCTAAAGCTAGCTATAACCCCACCCATTTCCCTAAACTTTACCGTAACACCAATGCTAACCCTAACTCTAGCCCAACCCCTTAGTCTAACACTAACACTAACCCTAGCCTTAATACTAGCCCTAATGTAGCCTGACCCCAACAGTAACCCTACCCTAAAACTAAGCCCTAATTTAGCTCTAAACCTAACCCTAACTCTAGCCCTAATCCTAGCCCTAACTCTAACACTAACCCTAGTCCTAATCCTAGTCCAATTTAGCCCTAACACTTGTCCTAACCCTAGCTCTAATCCTAGCTCTAATTTAGCCCTAAACCTAAACCTAACCCTAAGACTACTACCATGACTGACTCTAATTCTCACCCTACCGAATCCCTAGTTATAACAATATTCATTACCATAACCTAATCCTCACCCTAACCCGAGCTCTAGCCCTACCCTAACCCTAGATCTAACACTAACTCTAAATGTATCCCTCACACTAAGCCTATACCTCAACCTAACACTAGCCCTAACTCTGATGCTAATCACTAACCTAGCCATAACCATAGCCCTAGCCCTAAAACAAAACCAAGGTATATCCTTAACCCTTAACTTAAACCAAACCCTAACCATACAACTACTACTAACTTTAGCCATAATTCGAGTTTTAACCCTAACCCGAAAACTAACCCTGAATCTGAAACTAACCCTAAAAATAACCCTTGCTCTAAACATCACCCTAACCCTAAACCTAACCGTAACACTAGACCAAGCCCTAACCCTAACCCTAAACCTAGCACTAATTGCAACACTAGTCCATACATTACCATAGTCCTAATCCTAGCCCTAACCAAACCCAAAACAAAGCCCTAATCCGAGCCTTAACCCTACCTTTAAACCTAACCCTAAACCTAAGCCTAACCCAGAATATAGTCCAAAATTTTACCCTAACCCTAGCCAGAATTCTAACCATAACAATAGCCCTATCACTAACTCTAACCCTATCCATTACCCTAATCATAACCATAACTCTAATGGTAACCCTAGGCCTAACCCTAAACTTATCCCTAACCCTAACCTATTTCCCTACCTAACCCGAAACCAAACCCTAACATTAGTGCTACAGGTAATCATATACTTAAACCTAAACCTAACACTAGCCCTAGACTTAAACCTAATCCTAAATCTAGCCATATCTCTAGCCCTAGACCTTAACAACAACCTAGCCCTAGCCCTAACAATAACCCTTAACCTAAGTCAAAAACAAACCATACACCTAGACCTAATCCTAGTCCTAATTCTGGCACTAAACCCAACACTAACTCTAACCTGAACATTGGCCCTGACCCTAACATAATCCTAACTCCAAAGCACACTCTAAAACAAACCTAATCCTAACACTAGACCTAGCCATAACCCTAACCCTAAAACTAGCCCTAATCATAACCCTAGCTCTTATATTACCCATGGCCCTAACACTAGGCCTAAACTAACACAAAACCTAGCCCTAATTTTATGCTTGAACATAGCCCTAAGTGTAAACCTAAACCTAACCCTAGCCCTAAACCTAACACTAAGCCTCGCTTTAGACCTAAACCTAGGTCAAAACCTAACCTTTACCCTTAACATAACCCTAGCTGTATCCCAAAGCCAAACCTAACACTAGCTCTAATCCTAACATTATCCATAGCCCTAACCATAGTTCTAATCATATCAACTACCGTAACACTAACCCTAATCATAACCATAAGCCTAGCCCTAAACCTAGCTCTAATTCTATCCACTATGCTAACCACAACACTAACTGTAATGCTAATCCTAGGCTTAACCCTAACACTTTCACAATCCCTAAACCTATCCATTGCCCTAAAACTAACCTGAACCTAAAACCTAAGCCTATTCATTACCCTAACCGTAACTCTAACCCTAATGCTAATTCGAGCCCTAAACCTAAACATTAACCTAAACCAAACCTTAAGCCAAATACTGAACCTAATAATACACATAGCTTTAAACTTCACCCTTAACCTAAATCTAACCCTTACCCTAGACCTAACCATAAACATAAACCAAAACCTCTCTCTAATGTAACCCAAAACATGAAAATAGCCCTAGCTCTAATCCTAGCCCTAACCCAAACACAAACACTAGCTCTTATCCTAGAATAAAATTTAGCCTTAATCATAACCCTAACCCTAATTGTAACCCTTTCCCTAGACCTAAACCTAGTTATAACCCCATTGCTTACCCTAAACCTAACCCAGACCTTAACATTAACATTAAACCTAGCCCTAACCTTAACACTAGGACTAACCCTAACACTACACCTAGCCCTAACCCTAAACCTAACCCTAATCATAGCTTTAAGACTAACTATAACTCTCGCCCTAGCCCTAGCCCTAATTCTAACTCTATCACTTACCATAATCTTATTCCTCGCCAGAGCCTACATTAACCCTAGCCCAAACCTTACATTTTGCCCTATCCGTAGATCTAAACCTAACTCTAAATCTAACACTAATTATAAAACTAAACCTAACCCTAACACTAGCTCTAACCCCAACAATAATACTAATACTAGCTCTAAGCATAGGTTTAGACCTAAAACAAAACTAAGCCATAACAATAACATTAACTTTTACCTAAACCAAATCCTTACCTTATATCTAGCCCTAAGCCTAGCCCTAATTTGAGTCCTAAACTTAACCCTAAATCTACCCCAAAACCTGTCTCTGACATTAACACTAACCCTACCTCTAAACATCACCCTAAACTTAAACCTTAACCTAACACTAGACCTGGTCCTAACCCTAATTCTAAAACTAGTTCTAATTATAAACCTAGATCCTACATTAGCCATAACCTTAAACCTTATGCTAACCCAAACCTAGCCCAAATCTGATACCTAACCTTAGCTTTCACACTAACCCTATCCCTAACACTATCCCTAACCCTAACCCGAACCCTAGTTCTAACCCTAGCTCTAACCTTATACTTTACCCTGGCCAAACCCCAACCCTAATGCTAACACTAGTCCTAAAACTAGTCCTTACTCTAACCCAAAAGCGAACCCTATTACTAGTCCTAACCCTAGCCCTCATTCTTGTTATAATCATAACCCAAATTCTAACCCGATCCCTGACCCTTTTTCTGACCCTGAACCTAAACCAAACCCTAACACTAGCCCTATGCTTATCCCTATATATAAACCTAACCCTAAAACTAGCCCTAGATTAAACCTAATCCTAAATATAGACATATCTTTAGCTAAGACCTAAACAAAAACCTAGGCCTAGCTCTAATGATAAACCTTAACCTAAGTCAAACACTAACCTTACCTCTAGACCTAACCAATCCTAATTCTGGCTCTAGCCCTAACCCTAACCCTAATCCAAACACAGACCCTGACACTAAAAATTAACCTAGCTATAAAACTGACCCTAACCGAAACCTAAACCTAACAGTAGAACTAACCATAACCGTAAACATAATCCTTACTTTACCGTAGCACTTAAACTAGCTCTAAACCTAACACAAAACCTAGCCCTAATCCTAGGACTAAATCTAGCTCAAAGTAAAACCCTAACCCTAACCTAACCTTATCCCTTATCCTAAGCCTAACCCTCACGCTAACCCTAACACACGCCTTAGACCTAACCCTAGATAAAACCCCAAACCAAACCCTAAACTTTACCCTAGCCCTAGCCTTAAACCAAATGCTAATCCTAGCCCTAATCATAATGTTAACACTAACCCTAATACTATCTCTAAATTTATCCAATGCCCTTAACAGAACCTTAACCCTAATGATAACCCTAGCTCTAATCCTAATTATAAACCTAATCCTAGACCTAACCCTAAACCTAACCCTCATCATAGTCTTAACCCTAGATAAAATCCCAATGCTGACTCTAACACTAACCCTAGCCCAATCCCTAACACAAACACTAAACCTAAAACTACCCCTTACCCTAACCTGACATCTAACCCTATACATTACCCTAACTCAAAGGATAATCTTAGTCCTAACCTTAACACTAACCCTAAACCTAAAACTACCCTTAAACCTAACCTGACATCTAACACTATCCATTAATCTAAATCTAAAGATAACCTTAGCCCTAACCCTAAAACTAACCCTAACCTTAACCGTAAATATAACCATAGACATAATTCTAAACCTAACCCTCACCCTAGCACTATCCCTATCTCAAAACCTAACCTGTACCCTAAACCTAACCCAAACCCTAACCCTAGTCCTAGTCCGACCCCTAACTCTATCCAAAACCCTAGCCCTAACCCTAGATCTAATGCTGTTCATTACCCTAAAAATAACCCTAACCCAAATGCTAACCCTAGGCCTAACCATAACCCTTTCACTAAGCCTAACCCTACAAATAACCCTAATCTTATCCTTAATCCTAAATATAAACATATCCATAAACCTAACCCTAATTCTAACCCTAACGCTAATTTGAGACCTTACCCTAATTATTAACCTAACACAAACCCGAAATCTAAAAGTACACCTTGCTCTTTACCTGGGCCTTACCCTAAACCTAACATTAGTCCTAGCCATGAACCTAACCCTATAATTATCCCTAGCTGTAAGCCTAAACCTGACATTATCCCTATCCCTAAAACTTGCCCTAACCCTAACACAAACCTTTCCCCTCATCCTAATCACAAATCTATCCTTAATTCTAAAACAAACCTAACCCTAGACCTTAACCTAATTCTACTCATCGCCCTAGCCCTAAACCTAGCTATAACCCCATCCCTTCCCCTAAACCTAACCCTAAACCTAATCTTAAACATAGCCCTAACCCTAGGCCTAACCCTAACACCAATCCTAGACATATTCCTAGCCCTAATTTAGCCCTAAACTTAACACTAACCCTAGCCTTAAGACTAACTCTAACTATCACACTAGCTCCTTTCCTAGTTCTAACCCTATCACTTACCATAACCCAAACAATAGACCTAACCTTAGCCCTAACCCTAGCCATAGCCCTAACCCTAGAATTAACCATAACTCTATATGTACCACTAAGCCTAAATTCACCCTATCACTAGCAATAACATTAAAATTAATTGTAAAAATATCGTTAACTTTTTCCTTAGCCCTAAAACATAAGGAGCCATAGCACTAAAGCTAACGCTTAATCTAAACAGAAACCTAATCCTACATCTAGCCCTAAGCCTACCCCTAATTTGAGTCCTATCCCCAACCCTAAAATGTACCCTGACCCTGACTCTGAACCTAACACTAACCCTAGCTCCAAACATCACCGTGAACTTAAACCTAACCATAAACTAGATTTAGCCCTAACCCTAACCCTAAAATTAGCCCTAATCATAACTCTAGTTCTAACATTAGTTGTATCTCTAATACTAGCACAAATGTTACCCAAAATTTAGCCCTAATGCGAGCCCCAACCCTAGCTTTAACCCTAAATCTAAACCTAAACCAAGTCCTAACCCTTACCCTAAACATAAACCTAACTTTAATCCTTGCACTATCCCTAAACTTAACATTAACCCCAACACTAACACTAACCATAACCCTAGCCTTAACCCTAGCTCTAACCATATCCATTACCCTAACCCTAACCCTAATGCTAACCCTTGGCCTAACCCTAACACATTCGCTAACCTTAACCTATCCATTACCCTAAACATAACCCCAACCCTAAACCTAAACAAACACTAAACCTAAATGTAACACTAACCCTAAAACTGGCCCTAATTGTAACCCTAGTTCTTACATTAGCCATAGCCCTAAAGCTAAAACAAAACCTAGATTAGACCTAATCCAAGCTCTAACCCTAGCTTTAACCCTAATCCTAAATCTAACCCTAGCCATAAACCTAACCCTAACCCTAAACCTAAAATTAGCGCTAACCCTATCCCATACCCTAAGCCAAACTTTAACCCTAAAGCTACCCTTGTCCTAAACTTAATTCTTAGCCGAACCCAAAACCTAACTCTATTACAAGTCCTAACCCTAATCCTCAATCTAGCATTATAACTATCCCAAACCCTAAGACTAACCCTGACCCTTATTCTGACCCTAACACTAACCATAGGTCTAAACCTGACCCTAACCCTAAACAGAACCCTAAAATTGGGACTACCTCTATCCCTAAAAACTAAACCTTACACTAACACTAGACCTAAATCTACACTTAAGGTATTATCTAGTGATAACTCTAGGCCTAGCCCTAAACGAAAACTTAGTTCTAGCCCTAATAATAACTTTTAACAAAACCCAAACACTATCCATACCCCTAGACCAAACCCTAGTCCTAATGCTGGCCCCAACAATAAACTTAACACTAAACCGAACACTGACCCTTACCCTAACACAAACCCTAGCTCTAAATCTTATCCTAACAAGACACATAACCCTAACACTAGATGTAACGATATCACTAAACCAGAGACTAGCCATCACCATAGGCCAAAACCAACCTCTAACTCTATCTATTACCCTAACACTAAACATAACCCTAATGCCAACCCTAGCCCTAACTCTCACACTGACTCTAACGATAATCCTCGTCCTAGTTCAAACCCTAGCTCAATCCCTAACCCTTAAACTTTACCTAGCCCTAACACTAACCCATGGCCCAAACCTAAACCTAACCTAAACCCTAGCCCTAATACTAACCTTAACCCTATCCCTAACCCCAGCTCTAAGCCTACATATTACCCTGACTCTAACCCTAAACTTAATGATAACCATAGACGTAAAACTAGCTCTAATCCTACCCATTACCGAACCTTAACCCTAATGATAAACCTAGCTCTAATCCTAATTGTAAACCTAATACTACACATAACCCTAAACCTAACCCTCATTGTAGCCTTAACCCTAGATAAAAACCTAACCCGTACTCTGACACTAACCCTAGCCCAAACCCTAACACTAACCCTAAACCTAAAACTACCCCAACCCTAACCAGAAATCTAACCCTATCCATTACCCTAACTCTAATGATAATCTTTGCCCTAACCCTAACACTAACCCTAAACCTAAAACTATGTGTAACCCTAACCTGACATTGAACCCTATCCATTAACCTAACTCTAAAGATAACCTTAGCTCTAACCCTAACACTAACCCTAACTTTAACCATAAATCTAACCCTAGACATAATCCTAAACCTAACACTCAACCTAGTTCTAACCCTACCTCAAAACATATCCTGTACCCTAAACCTAAACATAGCCCTAGCCCTAAACCTAACCCTAACTCTAGCCCTAATTCTATCTAAAATTCTAGGCCTAACCCTAGCTCTAATGCTATTCATTACCCTAAATATAACCCTAACCCAAATGCGAACCCTAGGCCTAAACCTAACCCTATCAATAACCGTAACCCTACCAATTACGCTAATCTTATCCTAAATCCTAAACCTAAACCTATCCATTAACCTAAGGCTAATTTTAACCCTAATGCTAATTTGACGTGTAATCCTAATAATTAACCTAACACAAAACTGAATCCTGACCCTGACCCTAAAAATACACCTTACCCTTAACATGGCCCTTACCCTAAACATACTATTAGAACTAGCCATGAATCTAACCATATAACTATCCATAGCTGTAACCCAAAACCTGACATTATCACTATCTATTAAACTTGCCCTAACCCTAACACAAAACCTAGCCCTCATCCAAATCACAAATCAAGCTTCAATCCTAACACAAATATAACCATAGGTCTAAACCTAACCCTTTTGCTAACTCTAAACCTATCAATTACCCTACCCCTAACAAGAACCCTAAACCTAAACCTATCATTACCCTAACCAAACCGTAATGCTAATTCAAGTCTAAACCTAAACCCTAACATAAACCAAACCTGAAACCTAATTCTAACTGTAATAATACCCCTAGCTCTAAACCTGATGCTTACCCTAAACCTAACCCTTACACTAGACCTAGACATAAATCTAACCCTCAATGTATCCCTAATGTAAGCCTAGACTTGATACTAGCCCAAGCCCTAATTCTTGCCATAACCCTAAAACAAACCTGAGCCCACATTCTAGCCTTAAACCTAGCCATATTATTAAACTAAACCATAACCCTACCCCTAACCAAAATTCTAACCTTCAACCTAACTCTAAAACTAGCTCTAACCCCATCCCTTCCTCTAAACCTTAACCTAACCCCAAACCTAAACCTATGTCTAACCCCAATACAAATGCTAGACGTAATCCTAGTCCTAATTTACCCCTAAACCCAACCTAACCCTAGCCCTAAGACTAACTCTAACACTCGCCCTAGTCATATTTCTAGTGCTAACACTATCCCTTACCATATTCCTATCACTTGCCTTTACATTAGCCCTAACCCTAGCTCTAGTCCTAATCTTATATCTAAGCCTAACTCTAAATCAAACCCTAACACTAAGCTAAACCTCTCACTAAAACAAGCTGAAATAATAATGCTAATCCTAAAACTATACTTAACCTAGCACTGGCCTTAAACAACAACCAAGCCATAGCCCTAACCATAACCTTTAACATAAACCAAAACCTAAACCTACACTAGCCCTAAACCTAACACTAATTTGAGTCCAATACCTAACCCTTAAACAAACTCTGACCCTGACTCTGACCCTAACACTAACCCTAGCTCTGAACATCACTCAAAACCTATATCTAAACCTAACCCTATACCTAGCCCTAACCCTAACCCTAAAACAAGTTCTACTCATAACCTTAGTTCTTACATTAGCTGAAGCCCAAAATCTAGCCCTAATCTAACCCAAAACCTATCCCTAATCAGAGCCCTAACACTAACTTTAACCCTAACCAAAATCCTAATTCTAGCTCTAACACTTACCCTAAACATAACCATAACCCTTACCCTTGACATTACCCAAAACCTAACCTTAACCCTAGCCTTAATCCTAACAATAAACCTAGCCCTAACCCCAGCTGTAACCCTATCCATTACCCTAATCCTAATCCTAACCCTAGGATAACACTGAACTTATTCCTAACCATAAACCTGTACATTACCATAAACCTAACCTGAAACCTAAACCTAACCATATCCATAAATTTAATCCTAACACTAATAAGCTGAACCCTAAAACTATCTCTAACCATAACCTAGACCTGACATTAGCCCTAGCACTAATTAAGCCCTAAGACTAGAACAAACTCTAGCCCGAATCCTAGCGCTAATCTTAGCCTTAATCCTAAACCTAACCCTAGCTAACCATAGAACTAAACTTAATTTTAACCCTTGCCCTATTTCTAAAGCTAGCTATAACATCATATCTGTCCATAAGCATAAACATAAGCCTAGCCATAAACCTAGGCTCAGCCTTAATACTAAACCTATCTCTAACCCTAACCCTAATTAACCCATAATTCTAACCCTATATCTAAACCTAACACTAAGACTAACTCTAACTCTCACCCTAGCACTAGCCCTAGTTCTTACACTATCCCTTATGATAATTCAAACCCTAGACCTTATCCTAGCCCTAGCCTTCACTGTAGTCTTAAACCTAGATCTAAACCTATCTCTAAATATAACCCTAAACCTATGTCTAAACCACACCCTAACACTAGCTCTAACCCTAATGCTAATTTGAAAATTAGCCCTAACACTAGCCCTAGCCCTCAAGCAAAATAGAGCCATAGCAGTGACTCTAAACCTTAACCTAAACCAAAACCTAACCCTACACCTAGTCCTAACCCTAGACCTAATTTGAGACCTAACCTAACACTAGAACTAATACTAACACTGATTCTGACCTTAACACTAACCCTAGTTCTACACATCACCCTATCCCTAAACCTAATCCTAACACTAGACCTCACTCTATACCTAACCCTAAAACTAGCCCTAATCATAATGCCAGTTTTTAAATTAGCCACAGCCCTAAACCTAACACAAAACCTAGCCATAATTCAAGCTTAACCCTAACTATAACCCTAACCCTAACCCTGGCCCTAACCCTAGTCTTATCCCTAGTCCTAATCCTAGCTCTAACTCTATGTATTACACTTAGTCAAACCCTTACCCTATCGCTAACACAGTCCTAACCCTAATTCTATGCCTACCCCAAACCGTAACTCCATTCCTAATACTAACCTTAGCCCTCATTTTAGCTGTAAATTTAACCCAAACCCTAACCCTAACCCTGAGCCTTATTCTGACCCTAACACTAAACCTAGATTTAAACCCTAAATTTTATCCAAAATGTAACACTAGCCTTACCAGTAACCCTAACCCTAAACCTAACACTAACACTAGCAATAGACCTAAACGTAATCCTTAACATAGCCATAACCCTAGCCTTAGCCCTAACAATATCCCTTAACCAAACCAAACACTCACTCTATCCATAGACCTACCCTAGTCCTCATTCTGACTAACACTAAATCTGATCCTAACCTGAACCCTGACAATTACCCTAACAAAAACCCTAATTCTAAACATTGTCCTAACACAAAAACTAACCGTAACACTAGACGAACTCTAAATGTAGCCATAAACATAACTGTAACTCTTAAATTCCCATAAACCTAACACAAGCCCTAAACCTCACACAAAACCTAGCCATAATTACAGCCCTAAAACTAACCGTAAGCATAACCCTAACCCTAAAACTAGCCCTAACCCTAAACCTAACCCTAACCCTTGTTCTAGCCCTAACTCTAGCTCAAACCCTGAACCTTAACCTAAATATAACCCTAGCCAAAACTCTAAACCTCACTAACTTTAGCCCTAATTCTAACTGTAAACATAGACCAAAGCCTAGCTCTAACTATAAGCATTAAACTAACCATAAACCTAAAACTAATGCTAACTCTAGCCCTAAACCTAACCCAAACCCTACCCTGGCCCTGACTGTAACCATAACTCTCACCTTAGCCCTAAACCTAGCTCAATGCCTAACCACTACACTTAACCTAACACTAACACTAAACCAAGGCCTAACCATAGCCCTAACCCCAGCCCTAATCCTAACCTTAACACTAGCCCAAACCCTAGCTCAAACCCTACCCATTACCCGAACCCTAAACTTAACCCTAATGATAACACTAGACCTAAAGGGAAATGTACCCTAACCCTAAACCAAAACCTAATCCTAGAGCTAATAGTGAACCTAACCCCTAACCCTAAATCTACGTTAGCTCAAATCCTAAACCTAATTCTAAACCTAAACCTAAGGCTAACCTAAACCTGAACCTATCTTTAACCTGACATCTAAACCTATTACCCTAAACCTAATTATAACCCTTGCCCTAACTGTAACACTAACCCTGACCATAAACCTAGACCAAACTCTAAATAACCCTTAGCCATAGCAAAAATCCTAGCTCAAACCCTAAACCTAATCCTAACTGTAACGCTTGCCTTAACCCGGAACCTAACCCTAATTCTAGCCCTCATTTTAACCATAACCCTAGCCCTACCCTAGGTCTAACCTTATAAATTACCCTAATGATAACCATAACCCTAATGCTAACCCTAAGAGTAATCCTCAAACTATCACTATCTTAAACCTAACCTGAAACCTAAACCTAACAGTATCCATTACCTTAACCCTAATTCTAACCTTAATGCTAATTTGAGGCTTAAACCTAAACTTTAACCTAACCCAAACCCGAAGCCTGACTCTGACCCTAATAATACCCCAGCTCTTATTCTGAACCTTTCCCTAAACTTAACACTTTAATTTGACCTAGCCATAAACGTAACCCTAAAAATATCACTTAATATAAATCTTGACCTGACATTAGTTCTACCCCTAAATCTTGACCAATACCTAACGCACAACCTAGACCAATCCTTGAA
This sequence comes from Marmota flaviventris, assembly GCF_047511675.1. Lineage (NCBI taxonomy): Eukaryota > Metazoa > Chordata > Mammalia > Rodentia > Sciuridae > Marmota > Marmota flaviventris. The sequence continues at coordinate 396,277 of NW_027288413.1, read as the reverse complement.
TCTAGTGTTATACTAAACCTAACCCTAACCCTAGCCCCAACCCTAAAGCTAATCATAAAACTACCTCTAACCCTAACCATAACAGTAAAACAAAATCGAGAAACAGGCCTAACAATAACCTTAACTTAAAACAAATGCAAGCACTACATCTAGATCTAACTCTAGCCCTAATTCGAGTCCTAATCATAACCTTAAAAATAACTCTGAACCTGAATTATATTCTAACACTCATCCTAGCTCTAAACACCATCCTAAACTTAAACTGAAACCTAACAGTAAACCTATCCCTAATTTAGGTTCTAAACCTAACCCTAAAACTAACCCTGACTTGACTGATATCCTAACACTAAACCTAGCTATAAATATCACCCAAATCTTAAACCTAACCATAACACTTGACCTATCCCTACCTCTAACCCTAATTGTAACCCTAGTTCTTATATTAGCCATTGCCCTAACCCTAGCCTTAAACCTCACATAAAAACTAGTCCTAATCTGAGCCCTAAACCTAGCTTTAACCCTAACCATAAACCTAACCCTAGCCCTAACACTATACCTTACCCTGAGCAAAACCTTAAACCTAATGGTAACCCTAGACCTATCCTTAATCCTTAGGCTAACCAAATCCTAACCATATTAATAGCCCTAACCCTAGATCTCATTCTAGCTCTAATGTTATCCGAAACCCTAACCCCAATGCTGACCCTTATTCTGAACATAACATATACCCTGGGGCTAAACCTGGCCCTAACCCTAAACCAAACCCTAACACTAGCCCTACTTGTAACCTTATGCCTAAACCTAACCCTACCACTATCTATAGACCTAAACTCAATCCCAAATCTAGCTTGAACTCTAGCTCTAGACCTAAACAAAATCCTATCCCTAGCCCTAATAAAAACCTTTACCTCACCCAAACACTAACTCAAACCCTAGACTTAAACCTAGTCCTAATTCTGGCTGTAACCCTAATTTTACCTCTAACCCAAACACTGACCTTGCCTTTAACACTAAACCTACCTCCAAACCTAAAACTAACCAACACCTAAACCTAATTCTAGACCCAGCCATAACCCTAACCCTAAAACTAGCCCTAATCATAACCCTAGATCTTACATTACCCATAGGCCTTACCCTAGGCCTAAACCTAACACTAAACATAGAGCTAATTTTAGCCCTAAACCTACCCTTAAGCATAACCCTAAACCTAACACTAGCCCTACACGTAACCCTAGCCCTCACGTTAGTCCTAAGATAGTCAAAGTCTAACATTTACCTTAACATAAAACTAGACCAATCCCTACCTCTCACTCTAAACCTATCCCAAATCCTAAACTTAACCTAGCCCCAAACCTAGATTTAACCTACCCATTACCCTAACCCTAAACCTAAACTTATTGACAATCCTGGCCAGAACCCTTATGTTAATCCTAACCCTAACTGGAAAACTAACCAGAGACATAACCCTAAAATTAACATTCAGCATAGCCCTATAACTCTATATCAAACCATAAACCTAACCATAAACCTAAACATTACCATAGCTCTAATACTAAAACTATCACTAATTCTAAATATAAACCAAATCTAAACCCAAACTAATCCTATCCGTTACCTTAACCCTAACCCAAATATTAATGATAACCCTAGCCCTAACTCTAACCCTAATATTAAAACTACCATTATCTTATCCCTAGACCTAATCGTAAACCCTGCCATAACTCTAGCTCAAAAACTAACCTTTATGCTAAACTTAACACTAAACCTAACCCTAACGCTAAATTTAACACTAACTCTAACACTAACTCAAGGCATATTCCTAACCATAACTCTAGTTCTAATCTAACCTATACCATATAAATTACCCTAACCATAACCCCTACCCTAATGCTAACCCTAATTCTAAACTAACCCTATCACTAATGCTAACCGTATCAATTACCATAAACCAAACATGTACATTAAAACAAACCCTAACTATACCCTAACCCTAAACTTATTGCTAATTTGAGCAATAAACCTAAATCCTTACCTAAGCCAAATACTACTCCTAATAATTCCCCGAGCTCTAAACTTGACACTTACCCGAATCCTAACCCTTCACTAGTCGTAGCCATAATCCTAACCCTAAAACTATCTTTAAACATAACCTGAGACCTGATATTAGCCCTAGCACTAATTGTAGCCCTGAATATAAAATAAACACTAGCCCTCATCCTAGCCCTAAACCTTGCCTTAATCATAACCCTAACCTCAACCCGAACCCTAAATGTAACTCTAACCCTCACCATACATCTAAACCTAGCTATAACGCCATTCTTTATCCTAAACTTAAACCTAACCCTATTCTTATCACTAGGCCTAAGCTGAACACTAACCCTAGCCCTCATCCTAGCCCTAATTACCCCTATGCAAATCCCTAACTCTAATTTTAGCCCTATAACTAACTCTAAATCTCACACTAGCCCTATCCCTAGATCTAACCCTATCCCTTAACATAACTCTAACCCTGGCCCTAACCCTAGCCCCATCATTAATTCTAGCCTAATCATAGATCTAAACCCAACTATAAATATAACCCTAACACTAAGTCTAAGCCTAAAACTAACACTAGTCCTAACCCTAATACTAATTGTAAAACTAGCCCTAACCCTAACCCTAGACTAAAACAAAACCGAGCAATAGACCTAAACCTAAACCTTAACTTAAACCAAACCTGAAACTACTATAAGAACTAATCCTAGCCCTAATTGGGTCCTAAACATAACCTTAAAACTAACCCTGACCCTGATTCATATCCTAACACTCACCCTAGCTCTAAAAATGATGTTAACCTTAAACCAAACCCTAACAGTAAACCTAGCCCTAATTCGAGTCTTAATTCAAACCCTAAAGCTAACCCTGACCCTGACTCTTATCCTAAACATAACTCTAGTGCTAAATTTCACCTTAAGTGTAAATCTAACACTAACACTAGAACTACCCCTAACCCTGACTCTAAAGCTAACCCTAATTGTAACCCTGGTTCTTACTTTAGCTGTTGCCCTAACCCTAGCCCTAACACTAACACAAAAACTAGCCCTAATTGGAGCCCTAAACCTAGCTTTAACCCTAAACCTACCCCTACCCCTACCCCTAACACTAGGTTTAATACTATCCCTAAAGCTAAGAAAAACTCTAACAATAATGGTAACACTAGACCTATCCCTAATCCTCAGGGTAATGAAAACTCTCGCCATATTAATAGTCCTAACCCTAGCCCTCATTCTAGCTCAAACCTTATCCCAAACCTTAAACATAACCCTGACTTTTATTCTGACCATAACACTAACCTATGCCTACACCTGACTCTAATGCTAGACCAAACCATAACACTAGTCCTACCAGTAAACTTATACCTAAACCAGACCCTATCCCTAGCTCTAGGCCTAAACCTAATCCTAAATCTAGCCTTAATTCTAGCTCTAGACCTACACAAAAACCTAGCCTTAGCCCTAACAATAACCTTTAAATTAACGCAAAGACTAACACTCCCCTAGACATAAACCTAGTCCCAATTCTGGCTTTAACCTTAACTCTAACTCTAAACTGAACACTGACCCTGCCTTTAACACTAAATCTATCTCTAAACCTTACCATAACCAAAAACCTAAACCTAACACTAGACATAGTCATAACCCTAACCCTACAACTAGCCCTAATCATAATCCTAGCTCTTACATTAACCATAGCTCTAACTCTATGCTTTAAACTAACACAAAACCTAGAGTGAATTCTAGGCATAAACCTATCCCTAAGCGTAACCGCAACCCTATCCCTAGCCCTAACCCTAAACTTAACCCTAACCCTAAACCTAGCTCAAAACATACACCTTACCTAATCCTATACCTAACAGTATTGATAAACCTAGGCTTAACCCAAAACAAAACCCTAACCCTAACCAGAAAAGTAACAATGGACCTAACCCTAAAAGTAACACTCTCCATGGCCCTAACCCTAGTTCAAAAACTAACCCATAACATAAACCTAAACATAACCGTAGCCTTAACTTAATCTGAAAACTAAATCTAACCATAAATCTAAATGTAAACCTACATCTAACCATATCCATTACCCTAATCCTTATCCTAAACCTAATGTTAACCCTAGCCTTAAATTTAACTCTAAACCTAAACCTATCATAATCCTGTCCCTAGACCTAAGGCTGAACCTAATCCTTGATCTAGCCCTAGAACTAACACTAGCTCAAACCCTAGCCGTTACACTAAACATAAACCTATCCCAAACCCTAATCACAATACTTGCCCTAATCCTAACTATAAACATAGCCAAAACTCTACCTCTAACTCTAGCCATTACCCTAATCATAACACTAAACCTAATGCAAAACCTAGCCCTAACCAGAACCCTAACCCTTACTCTATCCCTAGTCCTGATTCTAACCTGAAGCCTCAACCTAGCCCTAACACTTACTCAATCCCTGACCCTTACCCTTAACCTAACCATAAGAAAATGATAAGCCTAACCCTAAACCTAACCCTAGCCCTAGCCCTACTCCTAAACTTAAAACTAGACTTAGCCTTAGCTCTAAACCCATCAATTACCCTGACACTAACCATGAACATCACGATAACCTTAACCCTAATGCTAAACCTACTCTAACACTAACTGTAAACCTAACCCTACACCTAACAATAAACCTAAACATTGCCATAGTCCTGAACCTAACTCAAACCCTAACAATTATGCTAAACTTAACACTAACTCTAGTCCTTAATCTAAACCTAACCCTAACCCCCCTAACTCAACATCTAAACCTGTCCATACCCTTAACCCTAATGGTAAACCTAATCCTAATCCTAGACCTAATCCTAAACCTAACCCTATACTTAGCTCTAAACCTAGCTCAAACCCTAACCCATATTCTAAAACTAACCCTAGCCTTAACCCTAACCCTAAATATAGCCTTAATCCTAAACATAACCCTAGCCCTAAACCTAGCTCTAACCCTATCCATTACCCTAATGATAACCATAAACCTAATGCTAACCCTAGGCTGAACACTAACCCTATCCATTACCCTAAACCTAATCTGAGCCCTAAACCTAAACTGAAGCCTAAACCTAACCTTATCCATCATCCTAACTCTAACTCAAACCTAATGCTAATTTGAGCCATAACACTAAACCTCAACCTAACACAAACACAAAACCTGACTCTATTATAATACCCTAGCTCTAAACTTGAACCTCACCATGAACCTAACTCTGACACTAAACCTAGCCATAAATCTTACAAAAAAACTATGCCTAACCATAACCCTAGACCTGAATTTAGCCCTTGCCCCAATTCTTGCCATAAACCTAACACAAATGCTAGCCCACATCCTAGACCTATAACTAGTCTTGATCCTAACACAAACCCTAACTCTAGCCATATCCCTAATTTTATCCCTCACCCTAGTTCTGAACCTTGCTATAACCCCATCCCTTCCCCCAAATATAACCCTAACTCAAACTCTAGACTTAACCCTTACACAAATCCTAGACCTGATCCTAGCATTAATTTAGCCCTAACCCTACCACTAGCACTAAGACTAATTCTAACTCTCACCATAGCCCTATTCCTAGATCTAATCCTATTCCTTACCATAACCATAACACTTGCCCTAACTTTTGCCCCAACACTAGCCCTAGCCCTAACCCTAGAACTAACCATAACTCTAAGTCCAACTTTAAACCTAAGCCTAAATCTCACACTAACACTAGCCCTAAAACTAACACTAAACCTAAAACTAGCCCTAATCTAGTTCAAGCCATAAAAAAACCAAGCCATAGTCCTAAACCTAACACTTAACCTAAACCAAAACCTAACCCTACACCTAGTCCTAACATCAGCCCTAATTCTAGTCCTAACCTAACCCAAAAACTAACCTTGAGCTTGACTCTTATCTTACTCTAACCCTAGATCAAACATCACCAAAATGTATACCTAAACCTAAAACTAGAACTAGGCCTAAGAGTAACCCTACAAGTAGCCCTAATCATAACTATAGATCTTACATTACCCTTAGCCCTAATCCTAGCCCTAACCTAACCCAAAACCTAGCCCTAAACTGAGCCCTCCACCTCGTTTTAACCCTAACCCTAACCCTAACCTTACTCATTAATCTACAACTAACCCTAAATCTAAAAATGGCCCTAAACCTAAACCTACCCTAGACTTAATCCTAACCATAATCCTTACCCTAACTCTAGCTCTAATCCTATCCATTACCCTAAACATAACCCTAATCCTAGTGCTAAACCTAGCCCTAAACTTAACTCTAATCCTAAACCTAGACCTGACACTAACCCTAACGTCACAATAACCCTAACCATAGCTCAAACCCTAACACTTACCCTATACCTAACCATAATGCTAACCCTAGACCTAACCCTAACCCTAAAACTAGACTTTATCCTAACTATAAACCTAGCCCTAACCTATCCATTACCCTAAACATAAGCCTAACCCAAACATAGCTCTAAATATAATTCTTACCCTACCCATTACCCTAACCCTAACTATAAATGTCATGATAACACAACCCTAAACCTAAAACTATTCTAACCCTAACTGTAAACTTAAGCCTTGTCCTAACTCTAAACCTACACTAACCCTAACTGTAAACCTAACCCTAGAACCAACCATAAAACTAACCCTATAGTAGTCCTAATCCTAGCTCAAATCCTAAAAGTTACACTAAACCTAACACTAACCCTAGTCCTAAACATAAATCTAATGCTATCCATTTAGGCTTAACCCTAAACCTATCACTAACACTAACCTTATTCTTACCTAAAACCAACCTGAACACTAAACCTAACCCTATCAATTACTCAAACCCTAACATAACCCTATTGCTAATTTGAGGCCAAAAATTAATCCAAAACTTAACTCAAACTCTGAACCAGACACTGACTCTAATAACACACCTAGCTCTAAACCTGATCCTTACCCGAAACATAACCCTTAAACTAGACTTAGCCATAAAACTAAAACTAAAATTATCCCTAACCGTATCCTTAGACCTGATAATAGAACTCTACCTAATTCTTGCCTTAAACATAACACAAAGCAGAGCCCTCATCCTAGCCTTAAACCTAGCTTTAACCCTAACCCAAACCCTAACCCTAGCCCAAACCCTAATTTCAACCCTCGCCCTATTTCTGAACCTAGGTATAACCACATCCTTTCCCCATCACTATCCCTAAAACTAACACTATCTCTAACACTAAACCTAGCCCTAATTTATTGCTAACTGTAACCGTAACTCTAAACTTAGCCCTAAGACTAACTCTAATTGTAGCCCAAGACCTATTTCTAGTACCAACTTTATCTATTGCCTAACCCTAACACTAGCCCTAACCTTAGCCCTAAACCTAGCCATAGTCCTAAACCTAGAACTAACTCTAACTCTAAATCTACTTTAATTATAAACCTAAACCTCACCCTAACACTAGCCCTAAACCTAATTCAAATTAGAAAACTAGCCCTAACCCTAGCCATAGCCCACAAACAAAACTAAGCTATAGCCCTAATCCTAACCCTTAACCTACACCAAATCCTAATGCTACATATAGTTCTAACCCTATCCCTACAACTAATACTGACCCTGACTCTGACCCTAAAACTAACCCTACTTCTAAACGTCACCCGAACCCTAAACCTAAACCAAAGACTGGACCTATCCCTAATCCTAAACCTAAAACTCTCTCTAACTGTAAAGCTAGTTCTTATATTAGAAAGAGCCCTAACCCTAACACAAAACCTAGTGCTAACATGATCCTCAATTCTAACTTTAACACTAACCCTAACCCTAATCCTAACACTAATCCAAACCCTAGCCCTAAACATATTCCTTACACTAAGCCAAACTCTCACCCTAATGCTACCCTAGTTCTAAAACTAACACTTAGCTTACCCCAAGCCCTAACTCAATTACTAGTCCAAACCCTATCCCTAATTCTGTCTCTAACCTTAACCCGAAACCTAAGCCAAACCCTGATGCTTACACTAACACAAACCCTAGTTCTAAAGCTTATCCTAACCAAAAACTTAAACCTAACACTAGACATATGTATAACACTAATAGAAAAAAAAAAAAAAAAAACGAGCCATAACCATAACCCTAGGTCTTACATTATCCATAGACATAGCACTAGCCATAAACCTCACACAAAACCTAGCCCTAATACAAGCCCTAAACCTAAACCTAAGCATAACCTTAACCCTAACCCTAGCACAAACCCTAAGCCTAATGCTTGCCCTAGATCAAACCCTACCTCAAACTCTAACCCTTACTCTAAACATAACCCTAGCTCTAACCCTAAATCTAACCCTATCCCTCATCCTATCTGAAACCATAACCCAAATTCTAGCTCTAACTTTATCCATTACCTTAGACATAACCATAAACCAAATGCTAAACCTAGTCCTAACCCTAACTGTAGCCCTGACTCTAAACATAAACCTCGCCCTAGCCCTAACCCTAGCTCAAACCCTAACACTTACACTAAAACTAACCCTAACACTAGCCCAAGTTGTAACCCAAACCCTAGCCCTAATCCTAACTTTAACCTAAGCCCTAACACTAGCACTAAACATACTTATTACTCTAAATATAAGCCTAAACCAAATATTTACTCTAGGCCTAACCCGAATCCTATGCCTAACACTCACCCTATATATTACTCTAAACCTAACCTAAAGTGTAAACCTAATTTTATCCATTACTCTAACCCTAACCCTAACCCTAATGCTAATTTGAGCCCTAACCTTAAACCTTAACCCAAACCAATCCTTAACCCATACTCTGACCATAATAATAATCTAGCTCTATACCTGACCCCTATGCTAAACCTAATCCTTACACCAGACCTAGCCATAAACAGATCCCTAACTCTATCCCTAACCATAACCCTAGACCTGATATTAGCCCTAGCCCTTATTCTAGACCTAACCCTAACAAAAACCCTAGACCTAATCCTAGCCCTAAACCTAGACTTAATCCTAAACGAAACCCTCACCTAGCCCTATCCCTAAATATAAACCTTGTCCTAACACTGAACCTAGCTATATAACCCCAAACTTTCCCCTAAAACTAACCCTAACCTTAGCCCTAACCATATGCCTAACCCTAACACTAATCATAGCGCTAAACCAAGCCCTATTTGAACCCTAACCTTAACCCTACCCCTAAACCTAGCCATTGTTCTAACCCTAAATCTTAAACTAAACCAAACCCTAACCAATAACTAGCCATATCCAAGCTCTAATTCGAGTCTAGGCCTAAAACTAACCCTCACTCTGACGCATATCCAAACACAAAGCCTAGCTCTAAATATCACACTAACCCTAAAACTAATGCTAACACTAGACCTAACCGTAACCCTAACCCTAAAACTAATCCTAATCATAACCCTAGTTCTTACATTGGCCTTAGCCAAAACCTAGCACTAACTCTAACATAAAAATAGCACTAATCCATGCCCTAAAACTAGATTTAACCCTAACCCTAACCCTAAAACTAGCCCTAAACCTAACCCTAATCCTAGCCCTAACCCTAGCTCTAATCCTATCCATTACCCCAAAACAAACCCTATTCATAATGCTAACTATAGTCCTAATCCTAATTCTTAGCCAACCCAAACAATAACCCTATTACTAGTCCTAACACTAGCCAAATTCTAGATCTAACCCTAACCTAAAACCTCACCCTAACCTTCACCCTTATTCTGACCCTAACACTAATTATAGGTCTAAATTTGACCCTAAAATGAAACCGAAACCTGAAACTAGCCCTACCAGTAAACTTATACCTAATCCTAACACTAACACTAGCTACATACCTAAACCTAATCCTAAATCTAGCTAGTACTCTAGCCCTTGACCTAAACAAAAACATAGTCCTAGCCCTAACAATAACCCTTATTCTAAACCAAACACTAAACCTACCAATAGACCTAACCCTAGTCCTATTCTGGCTTTCACCCTAACCCTAACTTTAAACTGAACACTGGCCCTGACACTAACTTTAAACCTAGCTATAAACCTGACCCTAACCCAAACCTAAACGTAACACTAGACCTAGGGTTAAGCCTAACCCTAAAACTAGCTCTAATCACAACCCTAGAGCTTACATTACACATAGCACTAACCCTAGGCCTAAATCTAACACAAAACATAATAACTTTAACCCTAATCGAGGCCTAAACCTACCCTAAGCATAACCCTCACCCTAACCTTAACCCCAGTCCTAACCCTAACCCTAACCCTCACCTTAGTCCTAACCCTACCTCAAAGACTAACCCTTCGCCCAAACATGACCCTAGCACTATTCTTAACCATAACCCTAACCATAGCCCTAATCTTAACCTTAACCCTAAACCTAAAACTATCTAACCCAAGGCATTGGCCTAAGTCTAACCCTAACCCTAATAATAACCCTATCCTTAACCCTAACCGAAAGCCCAACCAATCCATAAACTGATCCCTAGACCTATCCCTAAACCTACAACTTGCCATAGCCTTAACCCTAACTCAAAACCTGAATTTTAAATTAAAACCAACAGTAAACCTAGCTCTAAAACGAAACTTAAATCTAAACCTAACCTTAACCATAAAGCTAACGTTATATCTAACCCAATCTATTACCCTAAACCTAATGCTAACCCGAATGAAAACCCTAGCCCTAACCCTAAACCTAACACTGACCATATCACTAAGCCTAACCCTTGTCCTAGACCTAATCCTAGCACAAAACGTAACCTTTACCCTAAATCAAACCCTAACCCTACCCTAAGCTAGGGTTACTAGTCCTAACACAAAACCTAACCTAACTCTATCCCTAATCGTAACCTAACCATAGCCCTAACCATAGCTCTAACCCGATGTATCATCCTTATGATAACCCTAATCCTAATGCTAACCCTAGGCATAACCCTAACCCTTTTGCTAACCCTAAAGCTCTCTATTGCCCTAAATCTTCCCTGAAACCTAAAACTAACACAATCAATTGCCCTAACCCTAACCCTAACCCTAATGTCCATTTTAGCACTATCCCTAAACCGTAACCTAAAACAAACCATAACCCTGATCCTGAACCTAAAAATACACCTAGCTCTAAACCTGACCCTTACCATAAAAATAAAACTTACACTAGACCTAGACACAAACCTAACCCTAAATCTACCCCAAACTGTAACACTAGGCTGACATAAACCCTAGCCCTAATTCTAGACCTAACCCTATGCATCATCCTAGCCATAAACTTAGTCTTAATCATAACCCTAACCCTAATCCTAGTCCTAAACCAAATTCGAACCCTCACCCTACCACTAATCCTAGCTATAACAACACACCATACCCTAAAATTAACTATAACCCTAGCCCTAACACTAGGCATAAGCTGATCACAACCCCTAGCAATAATCCTAGCCCTAACTTAGCCCTATCCCTAAAACTAACCAAAACCCTAGGCCTAAGATTAACTCTAACTCTCACCCTAGTCCTAGCCCTAGTTCTAACCCTATCTGTTACAGTAACCATAACCCTAGCCCTGACTCTTGCCCTATAGTTAGACCTAGCCCTAATCCTAGGTCTAATGCTAAATCCAAATCTAACCCTAACCCAAACCTAAGCCTAACACTTATACTAGCCCTAACCCTAATGCTATTCTTATAACTAGTCCAAACCCTAAACCTAGGACTTAAAACAAAACTGAGCAACAGCCCTAACACTAAAAATTAACTTAAACCAAAACATAACAGTACACCTAGACGTAATCCTAGCCTAATTCGAGTCCTAAACCTAACCTTAAAACTTACCCTGACCCTGACTCATATTCTAAAACTGACCCTATCTCTAAAGGCAACCCTAAACTTAAACCAAAACCTAAAAGTAACCCTAGCCCTAATTCAAGTCATAACCCTAATCTTAAAGCAAACCCTGACCTGACTGATATCCTAACAGTCACCCTAGCTCTAAACACAGCCCTCACCTTAAACCAAACAATAACCCTAGCCCTTATTTGAGTGCTAATCCTAACCCTAAAACTAATCTTGATGCTTTCTCATATCCTAACAATAACCCTAGCTCTAAATATTAACCTAACCTTAAACCTAAACCTAACACTAGACCTACCCCTAACTCTAACCCTAAAACTAACCCTAATTGTAACCCTGGCTCTGATATTAGCCAATGCAAAAATCTAACCCTAATCCTAATACAAAAACTAGCCCTAATCCGAGCTCAAAATATATTTATATTTAACCCTAACCCTAACCCTAACTCTAGCATTAACCCTAGCTCTAAGGCTATCCCTTAGCCTAAGAAAAAACCTAACCCTAATGGTAACCCTAGACCGATCTCTAATTCTTAGGTTAACCCAAACTCTAACCCTATTAATAGTCTTAACCCTAGCCATCATTCTAGCTCTAACCCTATCCAAAACTCTAACGCTAACCCTCACCCTTATTCTGACCCTAACCCTAGATCTAAAGCTGACCCTAACCCTAGACCAAACCCTAACACTAGCCCTAGACCTAAAGCAAATCCTAAAATTAGCCTTAACTCTTCTCCTAGACCTAAACATAAACCTAGCTCTAGCCCTAACAATAACACTAACCTAACCCTAGACTTAACATAGTCCTAATTCGGACTGTAACCCTAACACTAACTCTAACCCAAACACCGACTCTGCCTTTAGAGTAAACCTGTCTCTAAATCTGACCCTACCAAAAATCTAAACATAACACTAGACCTAGCCATAACACTAAACCTACAACTAGCCATGAACATAACCCTAGCTCTAGCATTACCCATAGCCCTAACCCTAGCCCTAAACCTAGCACAAAACCTACAGCTAATCCTAAGCCTAAATCAAGCCTTAAGCATAACCCTAATTCTAACCCTAGCCCTAACCCTAACCTTACTCTCGCCTTAGTCCTAATCCTAGCTCAAAGCCTAAACATTATTCTAAATATAAACCTACACCTATCCCTCAATCTAACCCTAACACTACCCTAAACCTAACCTTAACCATAGCCTTAAACCTAGCTCTAAACTGACCAATTACTCTAAACCTAAACCTAAACTTATTGATAATTCTAGGCTTAATGCTAAACCTAAATCTAACAGGAAAACTAACCCTAGACCTAACCTTAAATCTCACACTTGCCATACATAGACCTAACCCTAGCTCAAACCCTAACCCTTACTATAAATCTAAATATAACCATAGCCCTAACTCTAAGCCTAAACCTCAATCTAACATTAAACATAGCCCTAAATATATATATCTAATTGTATACATTACCCTAACCCTAACCCTATCCCTAATGATGTCACTAGCCCTAATCCTAACCCTAATCCTATGAGTACTATAATCTTATCCCTAGAAGTAACCCTAAACCTAACCCTCACCCTAACGCTAACCCTAACCCTAGCTCAAAACCTAATCCTTTTGCTAAACATAAACCTAAGCCTAACCCTAGTTTTAACCCTAACCCTAACGCTATTCAAGACCTATTCCTAACCAGAAAACTAGCCCTAAACTTAGCTCTAATTCCATCCATTATACTAACCATAACCCTTACCCTAATGCGAACCCTAGGCCTAATCTTAAGCCTATCATTAACCCTAACCCTATCAATTACCCTAAACCTAATGTAAATACTAAACATACGCTATCAGTTCCTAACCCACAAGCTAGTGCTAACTCAAGCCCTAACCATAGACCCTAACCTCAAGCAAACTCTAACAATGACCATGACCCTAATAAGTCTCCTAGCTCTAAGGCTGAATTTACATTAAACCTAACCCTTACACTAGACCTAGCCATAATCCTGATCCTAAAACTATCCCCAACCCTAACCTTAGATCTGACATTAGCCATAGCTCTAATCCTAGTCCTAAATCTAACACAAACCCCAGCCCTTATTCTAGCCCTAAACCAAGCATTAATCCTAAACCTAAACCCAACTTTAGGCCTAACCCCAAAATTAACCCTAGCCATAATCTTAGCCCTAATTTAGTCCTATTCCTAACCCTAGACCTAACCCTAGCCTTAAGACTAAATCTAACTCCCACCCTAGCCCAATCCCTATTTCGAACCCTATTCCTTACCAGAACCCTAATCCTAGCCCTAACCCTAGCCCTAATCCTAGCCCTATCATTAGCTCTAGCCCTAAACTAGATCTAATTTTAACTCTAAATCAAAACCTAATCCTAAGCCTAACCCTAACTCTAAATCTAACACTAGCCCTAAAATAAAACCAAGCCATCGCCCTAAACCTCACCCTTAACCTAAGCGAACCCTTAACCCTAACCCTAAACTTAGTGCTAATTCTAGTTTTAAGATGAAAACTAGAATTAACAGTGACCATGACACTGACCACAATACTAACCCTAGTCTAAACATCACGCTAACCCTAACCCTAAACCTAAACTAGACCTACCACTAACCCTAACCCTAAATTTAACCCTAATTGTTACCTGGTACTTACATTAGCCATACCCCTAACCCTAGCACTGTTAACCCCAAACCTAGCCCAAAACCAAGCCCTAACCCGAGTTTTAACCCTAAACCTAATCCTAAACCTAGCCCTAATCAAAATCATAACCCTAGCCCTAACCCTATCTCTAACCCTATCCATTGCCTTAACCATAACTGTAGGCCTAAACTTAACCCTATCCCTAATCCTAAACATATGCATTATTCTAAACCAAACCTAAACCCTAAATCTCACCCTACAATTACACTAACACGAACCATAAAGATAATTCAAGCCCTAACTTTAAACCTTAAACTATCTCAAATTACTAACCCAGAACATGACTCTAATTATACACCTTGCTCTAAACCTGATCCTAACACTAAACCTAACACTTATACCACATGTAGCCATAAACCTAACTGTAAAACTATTTTAAACATAACCCTAGATCTAATATTAGCCCCAGCCCTAATCCTAGCCATAACACTAAAATAAACCATAGACCTCATCCTAGCCCCAAACCTAGCCTTAATCATAACCCTAACCCTAATCATAGCCCTAACCCTAATTCTAACTCTCACCCTATCTCAAAACCTAGGTATAATGCCATTCCTTACCCTAAACTTAACCCTAACCCTAACCCTAACACTAGGCCTAAGGTGAAAACTAACCCTAGCCCTAATTCTAGCCCTAATTTTACCCTATCCCTAAGACTAACTCTACCTCTCACACTAGCCCTATGCTTACTTCTAACCCTTTCCATTACCGTAATCCTAACTCTAGCCCTAACCCTAGCCCTAACCTAGCAATAACCAATGCCTAATCTTTATTCCTATTCCTAAACCTAGATATAACCCTAACTCTAAAGCTAACTCTAAGCCTAAGCCTAACATTAACACTAGCCCTAGCCCTAATGCTAATCATAAATATAGTACTAACCCTAACCCTTACAGTAAAACAAACCCGAGCAATACTGCTAACCCTAAACCTTAACATAAACCAAACCTTAACACTACACCTAGACCTAATCCTAGCCCTAATTAGAGTCCTAATCTTAACCTTGATACTAACCCTAACTCTGACTCACATCCTGACACTCACCCTAGCTCTAAACACCACCCTAACCCTAAAACAAACCCTTACAGTAACCCTAGCCTTAATTCGAGTCCTAACCCTAACTCTAAAAGTAAACCTGACCCTTACTATTAACCTAACACTAACACAGCTCTAAATTTCACCCTAACCTTAAACCTGATCCTATCACTAGAGGTTTAACCCCTAACCATCACCCAAAATCTAACCCTAAAACCATAGTTCTTCCATTAGTCATTGCTCTAAACTTAGCCATAATTCTAACACAGAAACTAGCCCTAATCCGAGCTATGAACCTAGCTTTAACCCCAACCCTAGTCCTAATCCTAGCTCTAACCCTATCCCTTACCCTATGCCAAACCCTAAAACCAATGCTAATCCTAATCGTAATCCTAATCCTAATCCTTAACCGAACCCATAGGGTTAGGGTTTGGGTAAGGTTATGAATTAGGATTAGGATTAGGTTAGACCTAATCTTTAATCTAACCCATACACTAACCCTAGTCCTCATTCTAGCTCTACCACAAACCAAACCCTATCGCTAAGTCTAATCCTTATTCTGACCCTAACAGTAATCATAGGTCTAAACCTGAACCTAACCCTAAACTGAACATTAATACTAGCCTTGATGGTAAACTTATACCTAAACCAAACTCTAACACTAGCCCTAGACCTAAACCTAATCCCAATCTATCCGTAACTCTGTGCCTAGACCTAAAGAAAAACCTAGACCTAGCCCTAATAATAACCCTTAGCCTAAAGCTGAAAACTAACCTTTCCCCTAATCTTAACCCTAGTCCTAATACTGCTTTCACATTAACCATAACCCTGAACTGAACACTGACCCTGACACCAACACTAACCCTAGCTCTAAACATCACTCTAACACTAAACCTAACCTTAAAACTATACTTAGGTCTAACATTAACCCTAAAACTAGCCCTATCATAGCTAAGTTCTTACATTTGCCATAGCCCTAACCTATTGCAAAACCTAGCCCTAACCCAAGCCCTACCCTAGCTTTAACCCTAAATAAACCTAATGCTAACCCTAGGACTTACCCTAACCCTGTCCATTACCCTAAATCTAACCTGAGCTCTAAACCAAACCTGAAGCCTAAACCTAACCTTATCCATTGCCCTAGCCCTAACTCAAACCTAATGCTAATTTGAGCCATAACCCTAAACCTCAACCTAACACAAACCCAAAACCTGACTCTGACTATCCCCTAGCTCTCAACTTGTACCTCACCATAAACCTAACTCTGAAACTAGACCTAGCCATAAATCTTACCCGAAAACTAGCCCTAACCATAACCCTAGAGTTGATTTAGCCCTAGCCCTAATTCTTGCCATAACCCTAACACAAAAGCTAGCCCTCATCCTAGCCCTAAACCTAGCCTTGATCCTAACCCGAACCAGAACTCTAGCACTATCCCTAATTTTATCACTCACCCTAGTTCTGAACCTTGCTATAACCCCAACCCTTCCCCCAAATCTAACCCTAACTCTAACTCTAGACTTAACCCTTAAACTAATCCTAGACCTGATCCTAGACCTAATTTAACCCTAATCCTACCACTACCACTAAGACTAACTCTAACTCTTGCCCTAACCCTATTCCTAGATCTAACCCTATCCCTTACCATAACCCTAACACTTGCCCTAACCTTAGCCCTAACATAGGCCCTAGCCCTAACCCTAGAACTAACCATAACTCTAAGTCCAACCATAACCTTAAGCCTAAAACTCACACTTATACTAGCTCTAACTGTAACACTAATCTTACAACTAGCCCTAATCTAGTTCAAGCCCTAAAACAAAACTGAGCCATAGCCCTAACCCTACCACTTAATCTAAACCAAAACCTAACCCTACACCCAGCCCTAAAATTAGCCCTAATTAAAGTCATAACATAACCCTAAATCTAACCTTGAGCCTGACTCTGACCTCAAACTCACCCTAGCTCTAACATCGCCCTAAAAGTATATGTAAACCTAAAACTAGTACTAGCCCTAACTGTAACCCTAAAAGTAGCCCTAATCATAACTCTAGTTCTTACATTAGCCATATCCTTAACCTAACACAAAATCTATCCCTCAACTGAGCCCTACACCTCATTTTAACGCTAACCTTAGCCCTAACCATTACCCTAAATCTAACCCTAATGATAAATCTGGCCATAAACCTAAACCTAACAATAGAATTAATCCTAACCATAATCCTAGCCCTAACTCTAGCTCTAACCCTATCCATTACCCTAAACATAACAGTAACCGTAATGATAACCCTAGATTTAAACTTAACCCTAATCCTAAACCTAGACCTGATACCAACTCTAGCCATCAACTTAGCCCTAACCATAGCTCAAACCCTAACACTTAACCTAAACCTAACCCTAACACTAACCCTAGACCTAAAACTAACCCTAACCCTAATACTAACTATAATCCTAGACCTAAACCTATCCATTACCCTAAACAGAACCCTAACCCAAACATAGCTCTAAACATATCTCTAACCCCACCCATTACCATAACCCTAATTATAAACATCATGATCAAACTAGCGCTAACCCTAAACCTACTCTAACCCTAACTGTAAACTTAACCCTAGACCTAACCATAAACCTAACATTTGCCATAGTCCTAATCCTAGCACAAACTCTGCTGAGGGCCATTGCCAAATAGGTATGATGCATGGCATGACCCAGGTCATTTGCAGTGAGATTGCATGTAAGGTGACCTTGCTCAAGGACCAGGGCGGATCAGGGTTTAGGGCGGATCAGGGTTTAGGGCGTTCCTGGTTTAGGACAATCCAGGTTTAGGGCTGTTCCAGGTTTAAGGTGTACCCTGCTGGGAATAGGGCGTATCCTGCTGCTTCAGGCGCACCTGCTCCTTGAGTTCTCCTGGGATTCAGAGAGTATTTGGGATTTCACCCAGAACGTGAATGTGACCCAGAACGTGAATTCCCCCAGAACGTGTTTGTAGAGTGCCGGTGTGAGTTCAGGAATAAAGAATTGCTGTTTGAATCTACAAGGCTGTAAGTGGCTCGTGATTTTGTGGCCAGCCAGACTGCAGCAAAACTCTAACAGTTAATGCTAAAGCAAACACTAACCCTAGTCCTAAAACTAAATCTAACCCAATTCATTTAGGCCTATCCCCAAAACTTTCGTTAATATTAACCTTATCCTTACCTAAACCTAAAATGAACACTAAACCTAACACTATCAATTAGTCTAATCCTAACTCTAAACCTAACCCTAATGCTAATTCGAGCCCTAAAAATGAACCAAAACCTAACCCAAAATCTGAGCAAGACCCTGACTCTAATAACACACGTAGCTCTAAACTGAGCCTTACCCTAAACATAACCTTTAAATAAGACCTAGACATAAAACTAACCCTAACAGTATCCCTAAATGTAACCCTAGACCTGACATTAGCACTCTACCTTACTCTTGCCTTAAACCTAACACAAACCCGTGCCCTCATCCTAATCATAAACCTAGCCTTAATCCTAACCCGAAAACTAACCCTAGCCCAAACCCTAATTTCAACACTCGCCCTAGTTCTGAACCTAGATATAACCACATCCTTTCCCCATCCCTAACACTACCACTAACACTAACCCTAGCCCTAACCCTAGGCCTAATCCTAACACTAACCATATCTCAAATCCTAGCCCTAATTTATTGCTAACTGTTACACTAACTCTATCCCTAGCCCTAAGACTAACACTATCTCTAGCCCTAGACCTATTTCTAGTACCATCCTTATCTATTCCCTAATTCTAACACTAGCCCTAACTCTAGTCCTAATCGTAGCCATAGCCCTAATCCTAACACAAAACCTAGCGCTAATCTGAGCCTCAACCCTGGCTTTAACCCGAACCCTAACCCTAACCCTAACACTAATCCAAACCCTAGCTCTAAACCTATTCCTTACCCTAAGCCAAACTCACACCCCAATGCTACCCTAGTTTTAACCTAATCCTTAGCTTACCCCAAACACTAACTATATTACTAGTCCTAATCCTAGCCCTCATTCTATCTCTAAACTAAACCAAAGCCTAAGCCTAACCATTACCTTATTCTGACTGTATCACTAACCCTAGTACAAAGCCTGATCTAAACACTAAACCGAACCCTAACACTAGACCTACCAGTAAACCTATACCTAACCCTAACCATAACACTAGCACTAGACCCAACCTTAACCCTAAATATAGTCATAACTCTAGCCCTAGTCCTAAACAAAAACCTAGCCCTAGCCCTAAAATAACCATTAACCTAATATGAAGACTAACCCTAGAGCTAGACCTAACCCTAGTTCTAATTCTAGCCCTAAAAATAAACCCAATGCTAACCGGAACGCTGATGCTTACCATAACACAAATCCTATCTATAATCCTTATCCTTTCTCAAAACTTAAACCTAACACTAGACATATCTATAACCCTAACCCAAAAAAACTAGCCATAAACATAACCATAGCTCTTACATTACCCATAGCCCTAACACTAGCCATACACCTCACACAAAACCTAGCCCTAATACAAGCCCTAATCCTAGAACTAAGCATAACCTTAACCCTAACCCTAGCACAAACACTAAACCTAATGCTTGCCCTAGCCCTAACCCTAACTCAAACTCTAACCCTTACTCTAAACATAACCCTAGCTCTAAACCTAACCCTAACTCTATCCCTAATCCTAAGTGTAACCATAGCCCAAATACTATCTCTAATTTTATCCATTATCTTAAACAGAACCCTAAACCTAATGCTAACCCTAGCCCTAAACCTAACCCTAACCCTAACTGTAGCCCTAATCGTAGCCCTGATTCTAACCCTAACCCTTGCCCTAGCCCTAAAACCTTGCTCAACTCCTAACACTTACACTAAACCGAACCCTATCGCTAACCCTTGGAGTAACCCAAATCCTAGCCCTAATCCTAACATTTACCTACGCCCTAACACTAACACTAAACCTATTCATTTGGTTAGCTTATACCAAATGTTAACCCTCAGCCTAACCCTAACCCTAAACCTAACACTAACACTATATATTACTCTAAAACTAACCTGAACTGTAAACATAACTCTATCCATTATGCTAACCCCAACACTAATCCTAATGCTATTTTGAGCCTTAACCTTACACCTTAACCCAAACCAAACCCTAACTCATACAATGACTCTAATAATAACCTAGCTCTATACCTGAGCCCTACACTAAACCTAACCCTTACACTAGACCTAGCCATAGACCTATCCCTATCACTATCCCTAACCATAACCCTAGACCTGACATTATTCCTAACCCTAATCCTAGCCCTAACCCTAATGCAAACCCTAGCCCTCATCCTAGCCCTAAACTTACTTAATCCTAACCCAAACCCTCACCCTATCCCTATCCCTAAATATAACCCTCACCCTAGCACTGAACCTAGCTATATAACCCCATACCTTCCCCTAAAACTAAACCTAACCCTAGCCCTAAACCTAGGCCTAACCCTAACACTAACCATAGCACTAATCCTAGCCCTATTTGAACCCTATCCTTAACACTATCCCTAACACTACCCCTAAGACTAACTCTAAATCACACCCTAGCCCTATTTCTATTTATAACCCTATCCGTTACCTTAACCCTCACAATAGACCTAACCTGAGCCCTAACGCTAGCCTTAGCCCTAACCCTAGATCTAATCATAACCCTAAATCTAACCCTAATCTTAAGCCTAAACCTCATTCTACAACTAGCTCTAACACTATTCCTAATCCTAATACTAGCCCTAATCCAAGCTCTAGCCCTAAAATAAAACCTAGCCATTGTTCTAACCCTAAATCTTAACCTAAACCAAACCCTAACCCATAAGTAGCCATAACCTGAGCTCTAATTCGAGTGCTAGGCATCTAACCCTACACCTAACCCTAATTCTAACCCTCACCCTACCTCTAAACCTACCTATAATGTCATCCCTTACCCTAAATTTAAACCTAACCCTAACCATTGGCTTAAGCTAAACACAAAACCTACCCTAATCCTATCCCTAATTTAGCTCTATCTCTAACCCTATCCTAACTCTAGTCCTAAGACTAACTCTGACTCTTTCCCTAGCCCTAGTGCTAGTTCTATCCCTATCTGCTACCATAAACCTAACACTAGCCCTAACAGTTGCCAGAAAGTTAGTCCAAGCCCTAATCATATCTAAAATTAACCTTAAACCTAAGCCTAAGCCTAACACTAACACTAGCACTAATGCTAATGATAATAGTAAAACTAGCCCTAACCCAATCCTATCAGTAAACCAAATCCGAGCAATAGCCCTAACCCTAACCTTTAACTTAAACCAAACACTAACACTTCACCTAGACCTAAACCTAGCCCTAATTCGAGTCCCAAGCCTCACCTTAAAACTAACCCTGACACTAACTCATATCCTAACACTCACCCTAGATCTAAACACTGTCCTAAACTCAAACCGAACACTAACATTAACAATAGCCCTAATTCAAGTCTTAACACTATCCCTAAATCTAACCCTGACCCTGACTCCTATCCTAACAAGAACCGTAGCTATAAATATCAACTTAACCTTAAACCTAACAGTAGCACTCAAACTACTCCTAACCCTAACCCTAAAACTAACCCTAAAGGTAACCCTAGTTCTTATATTAGCCGTTGCCCTAATCCTAGCCTTAACCCTAACACAAAAGTAGCCCAAAACTGAGCCCTAAACCTAGCTTTAACTCTATCTCTAACCCTCACCATAGCCCTAACTCTAGATCTAAATCAATCTTTACCCTAAGTGAAATCCTAAACTAAAGAGTAACCCTAGACCTATCTCTAGTCTTTAGACTAACAAAAACCCTAACCCTATTAATAGTCCTAACTCTAGCCTTTGTTTTAGCTCTAACACTATCCCAAACCCTAACCCAAACCCTGATCCTTATTCTGACCCCAACACTAAACCTAGGTCTAACCCTAACACCAACCGTAACCCAAAATTTAACATAATCCTATCCCTAGACCTAATTCTAAACCGAACTCTCAGCCTAGCCCTAACCATAGCTCAGAACCTAACCCTTATGCTAAACCCTAAACCTAATCCTAGGTCTAACCCTCACCTTAACCCTAACACAAGACCTAATTTTAACCATATCCCTAGCCCTAACCTTAACTCTAACTGTACTCATTACCCTAAACATAACCCTTACCATAAATCTAACCCTAGGCTTAACCCTAACCCTATCACTTTCCATAAACCTATCAATTAGCCTAACCTAACCTGAAACCTAAACCTAATCCAATTATTACACTAACCCTAACCCAAATTCTAATTTGAGCCCTAACTCTAACCTCAAAAGTAAACCAAACCCTAATACTAACCGTGACCCTTATAATTCCCCTAGCTATAAACCTGACTCTTACCCTATCTAAACCTTACAATAGACCTAGCCATAAAACTAACCCTAAAACTATTCCTAACCTTAACCTTAGACGTGATATTAACCCTAGCCATAATCCTAGCCCTAACCCTAACACAAACCCTAGCCCTTTTCCTAGCCCTAAACGTAGCCTTAATTTTATCCCTACCCCAAACCTAAACCTAACCCTTGCCCTAGCCCTAACACTAGCTCAAACACTAATCCTTACCCTAACTTAACTATAACCCTACCCCTAAACATAACACTTACCCTAACCCTAAAACTTACCCTAAATCACAACCTAACCCTATCCCTAAACCTAGCCCTAATCCTAGAGTTAATGCAAACCATAACAATAAATAGCTCTACACCTCTCCATTACACTAAACATAACTATAACCCTAATGGTAACCCTAACCCGATTGCTAAACCTAACTCATCCATTACCCTAAACCTTAACTAAAACCTAAACTAAACTTTATCCATTACCCTAATCCAAAACCTAACCCTAATGCTAATTCGAGCCTTAACCCTAAACTTTTAGCTAAACCAAATGCTAACTCTGACCCTGATCCTGACCCTAATAATAACCCTAGCCCTAAAGCTGACCTTTAACCTAAACCTGACTCTTACACTAGACCTAGGTGAGGTTCCTTGCTAGGATGTGCCCTAAGTTTTGTATTAGGGTTAGGGCTAGATTAGAGTTAGGGCTAATGTAAGGTCTAGGGTATGGTTATGGATAGATTTAGGGTTAGGTTTATGGCTAGGTCTATTGAAAGTTTAGGTTTCTTGTTATGGTTAGGTTTAGAAGTATCTGTATTATTAGAGTCAGGGTGAAGTTTAGGGTTGGGTTTAGATTAAGGTTTAGTTTTAGGGGTCAGATTAGCCTTACATATAGGGATTGGGTAAGGACACAGATTTAGGGTTCAGCTAGGTTTAGGTTAATAGGATTAAGGCTAGTGCTAGGATTAGGTTTCCGCCTAAGGTTAGCATAAGGATTATAGTTATCATAGGGTAATAAATAGGGTTAAAGCTAGGGTTACGGCTACATTTATGGTTAGGATTAGGTCTAGGGTTAGGCTTAGTGTTATAGTTAGGGCTAGGGTTATTTTTAAGTTTAGCTTTAGGGTTTAATGCTAAGGTAGGGCTTGGATTAGAGTTGGGTTTTGTGATAGGTTAGAGCTATGGCTAATGTAAGAACTAGTGTAAAGATTAAGACTAGTTTTATGGTTAATGTTAGGGCTAGATGTAGTTTCAGGGTTAGTTTTAGGGTTAGGGTGAAATTTAGAGCTAGGGTTAATTTTAGTGTCAAGGACAGTGTTCAGGTATGGTAATGGTTAGGGTTATAGGCAGAATTAGGACTAGGGTTAGGTCTAGATGTAGGGTTAGAGTTTGGGTTAGATTAAGGGTTATTGTTAAGGCTAGGTCTATTTTGTCTTTAGGTCTAGAGCTATTGTTATGGCTAGATTTAGGATTAGGTTTAGGTCTAGGGCTAGTGTTAGGGTTAGGTGTAGATATAAGGTTACCAGTAGGGCTAGTGTTAGGGTTCAGTTTAGGGATAGGTTTAGATTTAGAGCTAAGATTAGTGTTAGGTCAGAATAATGGTCAGGGATTGGGTTAGGGTTCGGGTTATGGTTAGATCAAGAATGAAGGCTAGGGTTGGGACTAGTTATAGAGTTAGGTTTTGATTAGGCTAAGTATCACTGCTAAGAATATGGTTAGCATTAGGGTGAGGGTTTGGCTTAGGGTATGCAATAGGGTTAGAGCTAAGGTTAGGACTAGGTTTAGATTTAGGTTTATGGTTAAAGCTCGAGTTAGAACTTGGATTAGGGATAATTTTGTATTAGGTTTAGGGCTAGTGTTATGGATATGGCTATTATAAGAAATAGGGTTAGGATTAAGATTAGTTTTAGGGTTAAGTTTAGGGCTAGGCTTAGTGTTAGGGTTAGGTTTAAGTTTAGGGTGATGTTTAGAGCTAGGTTTAGTATTTGGATATGAGTCAGGGTCATGGTTAGGTTTAGGGTTAGGGTTAGGTTTCAAATTAGAGCTAGGGTTAGGGCTGGTGTAGGGTTAGGGTATGGCCTAGGGTAAGGGTTAGTTTTAGGGGTATGGCTCAGTTTTGTTTTAGGGCTAGGGCTAGGGTTAGGGCTAATTTTAGGAATAGCATTAGGGTTAGAGCTATTTTCAGGTTTAGGCTGAGTCCTTAGGTTATGGTTAGTTTTAAAGATAGGTTAGTGCTAGGGCTAAGGATTATGACTAGGGTTAGGGCTTGGGTTAGGGTTGTAGTAAGTTATAGGATTAGAATAAGCATAGGTCTTGTGTGAGAATCATAGTTAATCTTAATTCTAGGGTAATAGTTAGGGTTAGGAATAGGGCTATATTAGGGCTAGGATTAGGGCTAAGTTTAATATTAGGGTTAGGGCTAGTGTTAGGGTTATGAATAGAGCTACAGCTAGGGTCAGGGTTAGTGTAATGTTTAGGGTTTAAGCTACGGTTAGGGCTAGGGGGAGTTTTAGGTTTAGTGGTATTTCTAGGTTAGGGTTATGGTTATGATTAGGGTTACGGCTAGGGTTTTCATTAGGGTTAGGCCTAGTTTTAGAGTAATGTATGGGATTAGATGTAAGATTAGTTTTAGGGTTAAGTTTAGGTTATGGTTAAATTTAGGTTCAGGGATAGGTTTAGTTTTTTATTTATGCTATGGTTTAGGGTTAAGTTTATGGTAAGGGTTAGGTTTAGGGTTAAGTCGAGGGTTAGGTTTAAGATTAGGGTTATGGATAGGGTTAAGTTTAGGGGTAGGGTTATTATCAAGGTGAGGGTTAGGGTTAGGGTTAGGGTAATGTTATGTTTAGAGCTAGGGTTAGTACAGGGGTTAAGTTTAGGATTAGGGCTAGGGTTAGGTTTATGTTTATGAATAGGCCTAGGGTTTTGTTTAGGCTAAGGGTTAGGCTTTGAGCTAGGGTTAGGTCTAAGGCGAGGGTTAGGGTTAGGGCTACATTTAGGATTATGGTTGTTTTTTTGCGTAGGATTAGGCCTCAGAATAGTGCTAGGGTTTTTGTTAGGTTTAAGCCCAGGGTTAAGGCTATATGTAATGTAAGATCTAGGGTTCTGTTTAGTGCTAGTTTTAGCATTAGGGTTATGGCTATGTTTAGTGTTAGTTTTAGGTTTTGGGTTAGGTTCAGGCTTAGAGCTAGGTTTAGTGTTAGTGTTAAGGTCAGTGTTCAGGATAGGGTTAGGTTTAGGGTGAAAGCCAGAATTAGGACTAGGTTTAGGTCTAGGGATAGGGTTAGTGTTCGCTTTAAGTTAAGGATTACGTTAGGGCTAGGGCTCAGGGTTTTTTTAGGTCTAGGTCTAGAATTAAGGCTATATTGATGATTAGGCTTAGGTCTAGGGCTAGTTTTAGGATTAGGTTTAGGTATAAGTTTACTGGTAGAGCTAGTTACAGGGTCTGGTTTAAGGTTAGGATCCGATTTAGACTGAGGTTTTGTATTAGGGTAATGATTCGAGTTAGGGTTAGAGCTAAAATGAGGGCTAGGGTTAGGATTAGTAATAGGGTTAGGGTTTGGATTAGGCTATGGATTAGGATTAGGACTAAGGTTAGCATTATATATAGGGATTAGCTTAGGGTAAGTGATAGAGTTACAGCTGGGTTAGGGCTAGGATTAGGGGTAGGGTTAGGGCTAGGGCTAGGTTTAGGTTTATGTTTACATCTAGGGTTACAACTCAGATTAGGGCTAGTTTTTCTGTTAGGTTTAAAGAGTATCAAAGAAATCTGAACAAATAATTTGGGTAGGTAGTTCAGTACATTTATTTTTCCCTGTTATCTCCAACAGTACTTTCGAATAAAGATGTTTTTGCATGCTTCAGCTTTGGGAAACATTCACAAAGAAGAAACCAGAGTGCCCACATAGAACTGATTGAATGTATGCAGTTTTAAGCAGCGAACACCAACCCTGTTTGATTTCAAGTTCCATTTCCATTTACCCATATAGGTAAAAATGAAGGAAACCTTAAAATACAAACTGTTCCTGACAGCAACCATTGAAGGGATAGGGCCCAGACCTGGGGAAAATAGTGAGGTTATGTAAAAATCAAATTATGCCAAATATCAAATGAATTTGAACAAAACTCACTCTAAAACTGTATCTAACCCAACCCTAAACTAATTCTAACCTGTTTAGAGTACCTATGATCATAGAAGCTGTTACTTTTTAATTCATCTTAGGGCTACTTCCATGGAAAACACCAGATTCTGCTCACTGAAAATTGATGGATTTTGTGAAGATTCAAGCAGATAGCCCAAACACTGTTTGATTTCCAGCTTTATTACATTGACCCCTACATGTAAAAAAGAAGAGAAACCTGAAAATTGAAACTGTCCCTGAAAGAAAACCCTTCATGTAGGAGGCCCAAACATTTGGAGTATAGTCAAAATAAAAAAAGATGAATCCTGCACAGTATCACAGAAATTTGAAAAGCAAAGTAACTCTTATCTTAACACTAGGTCTAATCCTAGTCCTAACACTAACCCTAACACTATATTTAACCTGTTAAAGTCCCTTTGATCCTAGAAGTCCCACACTTGGGTGGCCAAGTTGGGTAAGCGAACCGATGAATCTTTCACAATATCAAAGAAGTCTAACCAAATAATTGGGGAGGTAGTTCAGTACATGCATATTTCCCTGATTTCTCCTAAAGTGCTCTCACATAAAGTTGATTTGCATGCTTCAGCTTAGGGCTACTGTTACAAGGAATAAATCAGAGAATGTCAATAGAAAACTGATGGAGTGTGTGAGCATTGAAGTAGCTAGCACCAACCCTGTTGGATTTACAGCTCCATTTCCATTTACACGCATAGGTCAAAATGAAATGAAAACTTAAAATACAAACTGTTCAGGAGAGCAAACTCTTGACATAAGAGGTCCAAACCTAAAGAATATATTAAGGCTTGGTAAAAGTTGAATTCTGCTCAGTATCAAAGAAATTTGAACAAAACTAAATCTAATGAAATATTAGCTGTAAATCTATCCCTAAACTAATACACAATCTAACCTAACCTGTTTAGAAAACCATTGATCAGAGTAGTCCCCAAATAAAGGAGCCCAGTGGGGCAAGCTAACAGATGAATCCTGTGCAGTATCAAAGAAACCTGACCAAATAACTGGGGGAGGTATTTCATTACGTGCATATTTCCCTGTTTTCTCCTAATGTGCACTTGGATAAATAATTTTTTCATGCTTCAGTTTAAGGTACTTGCACAAGGAACAACCAGAGAGTGTCCACAGAGAGCTGATTGAGTGTGTGAAGTTTCAAGCAGCTAGTACTAACTCTATTTGATTTCCAGCTCCATTTTCATTCACATCTATAGGCCATAATAAAGTGAAATCTAAAAATTCAAACTGTTCCTGACAGTGAACTGGCAAACCTTGAAAACTCAAACTTGGGGATCATACTAAGACTAGGAAAAGGATGAATCCTGTACAATATCAAAGTAATCCATGCAAAAAAAATTGAAGCTTGCTCCTAAAGTGCTCACAGATAAAGCTGTTTCTTTCTAATTAAGCTTTGGACTACTCTCACAAGAAAAAAAAAAAAAAAAAAAAAGGAGAGCATGTGCCCTGAGAACTGGTTGAGTGTGTGAAGTTTCAAGCAGGTAGTACAAACCCTGTTTGAGTCCAGCTCCATTTCCATTCACCCTTATAGGGCAAAATGTGGTGAAAGATGCAAACTAAAGCTACTCCTGAGAGCAAACCCTTTTACTAGGAGGCCCAAATATGGGGAGCATTCTAAGAGTAGAAAAAAGATAAATCCTGCCCAGTATTCATAAAGTTGAAAAAAACAAACACTAACCCTAACACTAGTTCTAACCCTAACTCTAACCATAACACTAAGCCTAACCTGTTAAGAGAACCTTTGATCATAAAATTTTAAACTTGTGGAGACTAGTGTGACAAGCTTACATATGAATCCTGCACAGTATCAAAGAAATCTTACCAAATATTTTGGGGAGGTATTTCAGTACATGCATATTGCCCTGTTTTCTCCTAAAGTGCTCTTGGATAAACTTGTTTTGCATGCTTCAGCTTATCACTACTTTTATAAGGAAGAAACCAGAGAGTGCCCACAGACAACTGATTGAGTATGTGAAGTTCCAACCAGCTAGCACCAACCCTCTGATTTCCAGCTCCATTCTCATTTTCTTATATAGGTCAAAATGAAGTGAGATATTAACAACAAACTATTTCCAACAGCGAACCATTGAACCGAGAAGGCCTCAAACTGGGGCCCATAGTGAGGCTAGGTAAAAGATAAATCTTCCCAGTATCATAGAAATTTGAAGAAAACAAACGCTAACCCTAACACTATTTCTAAAGCTAGCCCTAACCCTCAACCTAACACTAACACTTACCTGTTTAGAGAACCATTGATCCTAGAAGTGCCAACCTTGGGGAGCCTAGGGGAGCAAGCTAAAAGATGAATAGTGTGTAGTATCAATGACATCTGATCAAATTGTTGGGAGACTTACTTCAGTACATACATGTTTCTCTGTTTTCTCCTTAAGGGCTCTCAGATACAGTTTCTTTTGCATGCTTCATCTTTGGTCTACCTTCAAAAGAAAGAAACTAGAGAGTGCCCACTGAGAACTAATTGTGTGAAGTTTCAAACACCTCTGGCGAACCCTATTTGATTTCCAGCTCAATTTTCATTAACATCAATAAGCCATAATGAAGGGAATCCCAAAATACAAACTGTTCCTGAGAGTGAACCATTGAACCGACAAGGCTCAAATCTGTGGAGCATAAAAAGGCTAAGTACAAGATGAATCCTTTCCAGTACCATAGAAATTTGAAGAAATCTAGGGCCGCATGGGTGCTCTCAGCGCAGATGGAAGGCTGGGCTGTGCAGTTTCTCTGGGCACTGACAGCACTCTCAGCCACACAGGCACTCTCTGCACACACGGAAGGCAGCACAGAACACAGAGTCTTTGCTTGAGAATCACCAGAACGAGCTGTGGACACAGCACAAGTCACTCCAGAACCACCCACCTCTCCAAACACCATACATGGGTAATAGATGGAATCCATCTTGCAAAACCTTACTTGCCATCTATCACTGGGAGTGGCTACCAGCTGGGTTCTGCAGCTTATCAGGTACCCAGTTTCCAACTCCCCTACCTCCAGCTGTGATAACTCAAGATTTTTCACACAAGGTTTTTTGGAGGTGTAGCTATCAATGAGGAACAGCAACTGTACACACACCTGGTTTCCAATTCAGAGACCAAAAGTAGGGAGGCTCCAGGTAGAAGCTCAAGCCCTCTCACCCTGGCTACCTCCTCCACCCTGAGCAAAGAGACTCAAGCTAGGAATAGAAAACTCCATCTAATGTAAGAAAAGAAAACAGAGTTCTGAGAGCCTTTTTTTCTTACTTACTTTTCTTTCTTGCTCTTCTCATCCATTCTTCTCTACCCTTCCCCCTCTGGTCCTTACAACCTCAACATATATGAAACCAAGTACTCTCCATGAAATCAGACTTTAAGATCTGAATCACTAGAATTGTATAATTTAGAGGAATTGCATAGGCCCCATCTCACCACCTGTTTATTTGCTCTTATTTTATTTCTCCCTCTCTTTCTTTATTTCCTTGTTATTTTTCTTATTTTTTCTTCCTACCTCTATCCCACTTTCAACCTCCTAACTTTTACTATTTATACATTGGGCAATTTTATGAATACAGACAAGCAGTTTGAATTTATACCTTCTTCCATGAATCCCCCGTCTAGTCATTAGAGTTCTCCTCCAGAGTCGCTAAGTTAGATTAATGACATACCCTCATTCCTTTCCCCCTTAACATAGAATCCTACCCCTGACCCTCAGTTCTCAATACACTACCAGAAATGGTATGCCTTTTATGAAACTAATGACTATATTCTAAATAATAATTGAAGCCAACACCTGTAGACACAGAGTCTAAATATAAATGTATTTATAATGGTTAGGTTTAGGCTTCGGGTTAAGGTTAGATTTAGAGTTAGGTTTGGATCTGTGGTTAGGGCTAGGGCTAAGGGTAGGGCAAGGGTTAAGACTAATGTTTGGGTTAGGTGTAGGATTATGGTAAGGGATAGGGTTAGAACTAGTGATAGGGCTAGTATGAGAGTTAGAGTTAGTCTTAGAGCTAGGACTAGGGTTAGGGTTAGGGTTAGGGATAGGGCTTAATTAGGGCTACTGTTATTGTTAGGTATAGGCCTTGGGTTAGGGTTGGAGTTAGGATTACATTTAGGATAATGTATTGGGTTATAGCTAGTTTGAGGACTAGGGCAAGGGTTAGTATTAGGGTTAGGGCTAGGATTAAGTTTATGGTTATGATTAAAGCTAGGTTTAGGGCCAGGATGAAGGCTAATGTTTGTGTTAGGATTAGGGCTAGTATTAGGGCTAGGGCTAATGTCAGGTCTAGTGTTACAGTTAGGGATAGATTTTGTGTTAGGTGTATACTAAGGGTCAGATTTAGAACTAGGGTTATTATTAGGGTCAGGATCAAGGTGAGGTTTGGGTTAGGTTAGGGTTTATGTTTAGGGCTTGAATTAACTTTAGGGATTCGGGTTAAGGTAATGAAATAATTAGGTTTAGGGTTTAGGTGTGGTTTAGTGTAATGGGTAGGGTTATGGTTAGGCCTAGGGTTAGAATCAGTGTTATCATTAGGGTAATTGATAGGGTTAGAAATAACTTTAGGGGTAGGATTATGAATAGGTTTAGGGCTTTGGTTTGTGGTAGTTTAGGGTGTAGGTGTGGTTTAGTGTAATAGATAGGATTAGGGTTAGGCCTAGGTTTAGCATAATGAGTTATCATTAGGGTAATGGATGGGGTTAGACCTAAGATTAGGGTACGGTTATGTATTGGATTAGGGCTTTTCGTGGGTTAGGGTTATATTTACGTTTAGGGTTAAAGCTAGGTTTAGTGCCTGAGGATGTGGCTCAAGAAGTAGCATGCTCGCCTGCCATGTGCAGGGCGCTGGGTTTGATTCTCAGCACCACATACCAATAAAATAAAGATGTTGTGTCCACCGAAAACTAAAAAATACATATAAAAAAAACTTGGTTTAGGACTTGGATTGAGCCTAGGTTTTGTGTTAGGTTAGGGCTAGGGTTAAGGCTACGGCTAATGTACAAAGCAGCATTATGATTAGAGCTAGTGGTAGGGTCAGGGATAGGGCTATGTCAAGTGTTAGGTTTAAATTTGCGGTTATGATGATGTTTAGAGCTAGGTTTAATGTTAGGGTCAGAGTCAGAGTCCAGATTAGTTTTCAGGTCAGGGTCAGGACTAGAATTAGAGATAGGATTAGGGCTAGGTATAGGGTTATGGTTATGATTTGGTTTTGTTTTAGGGCTAGGGGTAGAGTTAGGGCTAGTTTTAGAATTAGCACTAGTGTTAGTGTGAGGTTTAGTCTTAGGTTTAGGCTTATATTTAGAGTTAGGTTTAGATCTAGGCTTTGAGCTAGGGGTAAGGGTAGGGCTACGATTAGGGCTAAGTTTAGGGCTAGATATTGTCTGATGGTAAGGGATAGGGTTAGAAATAGGTATAAGGCTAGGGCGAGAGTTTTTTTCGTAGGACTAGGGTTAGGGTTGGGTTAGGGTTAGGGCTAAATTAGGTCTGGGATTAAGAATACGGTTAGTGTTAGGGTTAGGCCTTGGTTGAGGGCTAGGGTTAGTGTTAAGGTTAGGGTTAGGGTTAGGTTTAGGTTAAGGGATGGGATTATAGCTACTTTTAGCACTAGGGTGAGGATTAGAGTTAGGGTTTGGTTATGGTTACATTTATGATTAAGACGAGGTTTATAGCTAGAATGTGGGCTAAGGTTTTTAGTAGGATTAGGGCCAGGATTAGAGCAAGGGCTAATGTCAGGTCTAGGGTTACAGTTAGGGGGAGTTTTAGGGTTAGGTTTATAGCTAGGTCTATTTTAATGGTCAGGATTCTTGTTAGGGTCAGGTTTAGAGCTATGGGTATTATTGGGGTAAGGGTCAGGATAGGGTTTTTATTAGATTAAGGTTTAGGGTTAAGGCTCAAGTTATCATTATGGTTATGAATAGGTTAATGATAGTTTTAGGTTTAGAGTTGAGGTTAGGTGTAGGGCAATGGATAGGGTTAGGATTAAGTATAGGATTAGGGTTCAGTCTATGGTTAGCATAAGGCTTAGGGTTATCATTAGGGTAATGTAGTAGGGCTAGTGTTATGCTTAGTATTAGGTCTAGGGTTACGCCTGGGTTTAGGTTTAGGGCTAAGTTTAGGGTTATGGTTAGCTTTAGTGTTAAAGCTAGGGTTGGGCTTAGGTTAGGGCTAGATATTGCAATAGGTTAAGGCTATGGCAAATGTAAGAACTTTTTTATTATTAGGGCTAAGTTTAGAGTTAAATACAGAGCCAAGTATTGTTTTATGGTTAGGTTTAGGGTTAGGGTGATGTTTAGAGATAGGGTTAGTGTTAATATCAGGGTCAGTTTTCAGTTTAGGGTATGGTTAATGGTAAAGGCAGAATTAGGACTAGGTATAAAACTAGTGGAAGTGTTAGTTTTTGGCTTTAGGCTAAGGGTTATTATTAGGGCTAGAGCTAAGTTTTTCTTTAGGTCTAGGGCTAGCGTTATGCATAGTTTAGGATTAGGTTTAGGTCTAGGGCTAGTGTTAGGGTTAGGTTTAGGTATAAGGTTACCAAGAGGGCTAATGTTAGGGTTTGGTTTAGGGTTAGGTTCAGGTTTAGACCTATGATTAGTGTTAGGGTCAGAATAAGGGTCAGAGTTAGGGTTAGGGTTTGGGTTATGGTTAGAGCTAGAATGAGGGCTAGGGTTAGGACAACTAATAGGGTTAGGGTTTTGGTTAAGTTGAGGAATAGAATTAGGATTAGGATTAGAATTAGCATTAGGTTTAGGATTTGGCATAAGGTAAGGGATAGGGTTAGAGCTAGGGTTAGGGCTAGGGTTAGGGTTAAAGCTCGGTTTAGGGCTCAGATTAGGGCTAGTTTTGTGTTAGGGTTATGGCTAGGGTTAGAGCAATGGCTAATGTAAGAAGTATGGTATATAGGGTTAGTTTTAGGGTTATGGTTATGGGTTAAATCTCTAGTGTTAGGATTATGTTTAAGGGTAGGTTTAAATATAGAGCTAATGTTAGTGTTAGGTTAATAGTCAGGGTCAGGTTTAGTTTTAGGGTTAGGGTTAGGACTCGAATTAAGGCTAGGTTTACTGTAAGGGTTCGGTTTAAGGTTAGGGTGGTGTTTAGAGCTAAGGTGAGTGTTAGGATATGAGTCAGAGTTAGGGATAGTATTAAGGTTAAGATTAAGACTCCAATTAGGGCTAGGTTAATGTCTAGGTGTAGTTTTAAGGTTTGGTTTAAGTTAAGGTTTAGGGTTAGGGCTCTTGCTCAGTTTTGTTTTACTGCAAGGGTTAGTGTTATTGCTAGTTTTATGATTAGCATTCGGGCTAGGGCCAGTGTTAATGTTAGGCTTAGGTTTAGGGTTAGGGTTAGATTTAGAGTTAAGGTTAGATCTAGGGTTAGGACTAGGAATAAGGATTTGGCAATGGTTATGGCTAGGTTTAGGGCTAGGTTAAGGATTACGGTAATGGATAGTGTTAGTAGAAGGGACAGGGCTACTGTGAGAGTTAGAGTTAGTCTTAGGGCTAGGGTTAGGGTTAGGGTAAGGGATAGGGTTAAATTAGGGCTAGGATTAGGGCTAGGATTAGTGTTTACCTTAGGCCTAGAGTTAGGGTTAGGGTTAGGTTTAAGTTTAGGATAAGGAATGGCATTATAGCTAGGCTTAGAGATAAGGTGAAGGTTAGAATTAGGGTTAGGGCTATGGTTAGGTTAGGGTTAGCGTAATGATTAAGGCTAGGTTTGGGGCTAGGATGAGGGCTATGCTTTATTTTAGTGTTAGGGCTAGGATTAAGCCTAGGGCTAATATCAGATCTAGGGTGACAGTTAAAGATACTTTTAGGGTTAGGTTCATGCCTACCTATAATGAAAGGGTTAGGTATAGCTTTAGGGTCAGGTTTAGATATAGGGTCAAGGTCTGGGTTAGAAGTTTGGGATAGGATAAGTTTTAAAGTTAGGACTCGAATTAGCATCATGGTTAGTGTTAGTGTAATTATAATATGAGGTTTAGGGTTTAGGTTTGGTTTAGAATAATGCATATGTTTAGGATTAGGGATAGGGTTAGGTTTAGGCCTAGAGTTACAGTTATTGCAATGGATAGGTTTAGGGATATATTTAGGGCTAGGGTAATGGTTTTGACTAGGGTTAGCATTAGGATTAGGTTTAGGGTTAAAGCTTGGTTTAGTTCTTGGATTAGGGCTAGGTTTTGGGTTAAGTTAGTGCTAGGGTTAGGGGTAAGGCGAATGTTAGTATCAGGGTTACAATTAGGGTTAAATTTAGGGTTAGGGTTAGTGGTAGGTCTAGTGTTCGGTTTAGGGTTAGGGTTAGGGTGATGTTTAGACTAGGGTTAGTATTATGGTCAAGTCAGGGTCAGTGTTAGTTCTAGCTTTCAGCTTAAAACTAGAATTAGACCTAAGGTTATGTTTAGAGTTAAGGGTTTGTTTAGGTTAAGGGTTAGAGTTACTGCTATGGCTCAGTTTTGTTTTAGGGCTAAGTTTAAAGTTAGATTTAGAGTTATGGTGCGGGTTAGGCTTAGGGTTAGGGTTGGATTTAGAGTTAAAATTAGATCTAGGTTAGGGCTAGAGCTAATGATAGGGCTACGGTTAGGGCTGGGTTTAGGGCTAGAATTAGGGTTCCTGTAAGTGATAGGGTTAGAACTAGGGATGGGGCTAGGGTGAGAGTTAGTCGTAGGGCTAGGGTTTGAGCTAGGGTTATGAATAGGACTAAATTAATGCTAAGATTAGGGCTAGGGTTAGTTCCTGGGTTAGGTCTAAAGTTAGGTTTAGGGTTAGGATTAAGGCTAGGTTTAGGGGTGGGGTTTGTGTTAGGTTTAGGGCTAGGATTAAGGCTATGGCTAATGTCAGGTCTAAGCTTATGGTTGGGGATAGTTTTAGGATTAGTGTTTATAGCTAGGTCTAGTGTAAGGGTTAGGTTTAGTATAAAAGTCATCCTTGGAGCTATGAGATTTATTAGGATCAGGGTCAGTGTTAGAGTTTGTTTGAGGTTAGGTTTTAGGGTTAGGGCTTGAATTAGCACTAGGGTGTGGGTTAGGGTAATGATAGGTTTTGTTTAGAGTTAGCATTAGGTTTAGGGTAACTGATAGGTTTAGGGTTGGCAATAGGTTTAAGGTTAGGCCTAGGGTTCACATTAAGGTAAGGGTTATGGTTAGTATAATGGATAGGATTAGAGTTACGTTTAGGGCTAGGTTTATGGTTAAGAAGAGGTCTTGAATTAGAGTTAGGGTTAGGGTTAAAACTAGGGTTAGGCTTAGGTTTATGTTTAGCATAAGGGGTTGGTTTTGATCTGTGGTTAGGGCTAGGGTGAGGGTTAGGTTTAGGGTTACTTCTAGAGATAAGATTATAGTACTCATAGGGTTAGGGTAAGGATTAGGGCTAGGGACATCATTAGGGATAGGTTTAGGTTTAGGGTAATGTATATGATTAGATGTAGATTTAGGGCTATGTTTAAATTAGACTGAGGTTTAGGCTTAGAGTTAGGGCTATGGTTATGTTTAGGTTTCTAGTAAGGGTTAGGGTTTGAGCTAGGGTTAGGTCTATGGCAAGTGTAAGATTTAAGTTTAGGTCTAGGGTTAGTTTCCAGTTAGTCTTAGGTTTAGCATTAAGCCTAGGATTATCAATATGGTAAGGTTTAGGTTTAGAGTAATGAGTAGGTTTAGAGCTAGGTGCAGGGCTAGGGTTAAGTTTAGTATTAGGGATAGGGTTAGGGTTAGATTGAGGGATATGTTTAGGTTTATGTTTAGAGAAATGTTTAGGCTTTGAGCTAGGATTAGGACTAAGGCGAGGGTTAGGTTAGGGTTACTGCTAGGGTTAGGGTTAGGGTTAGGTTTATGCTTAAGGCTTGATTTAGGCCTAGGACTATCTCTAACTTTTGTGTTAAGTTTAGGGCTAGGGTTAGGGCTATGGGTAATGTAAGAGATAGGGTTATGTTCAGGGCTAGCTGTAGGGTTAGGGTTATGGCTAGGTCTAGTGTTCGGTTTAGATAAGCGCTAGGGTTACTCTTAGTGTTGGGTTTAAGGTGAGGGCTGTGTTTAGAGCTAGGGTGACTTTTAGGATATCAGTCAGGTCAGGGTGTGCTTGAAGGTTAGGGTCATGACTTGAATTAGGGTTAGGGTTACTGTTTGGGTTTGGTTTAATTTTAGCGTGGTCTTTAGAGCTAGGGTCAGTGTTAGGATATGAGTCAGGGTCAGGGTAAGTTTTAAGGTTAGGGTTAGGACTTGAATCAGGGCTAGAGTTTTCTCTAGGTATAGTGTTAGGGTTTGGTTTAAGTTAAAGTTTAGTGTTAGGGCTGTTGCTCAGTTTTGTTTTAGGCTTTGGGCTAGTTATAAGATTAGCATTAGGGTTAGGGCTAGTGTTAGTGTTAGGCTTAGGGTTAGATTTGGATTTAGCGTTAGATCTAGGATTAGGGCTAGGTCTAAGTATTGGGCAAGGGTTAGGGCTAGGGTTA
This sequence comes from Marmota flaviventris, assembly GCF_047511675.1. NCBI lineage: Eukaryota > Metazoa > Chordata > Mammalia > Rodentia > Sciuridae > Marmota > Marmota flaviventris. The sequence goes on along the minus strand of NW_027288413.1, from coordinate 358,628 downwards.
TGGTTACGGTAACAGATAGGGTTAGAAGTAGGGCTAAGGTTAGGGTGAGAGTTAGAGTTAGTCTTAGGGCTAGGGTTTTGGTCAGTTTTATGGATAGGGCTAAGTTAGGGCTGGTATTAGGGCTAGGGTTAGTGTTCAGCTTTGGCCTAGTGTTAGGGCTAGGGTTATAGTTAATTTTAGGATAAGTTATGGTGTTATAGCTAGGTTTACAGGCACGGTGAGGTTTAGAATTAGGGTTAAGACTAGGGTTAGGGTTAGGATTATGATTAAGGCTAGGTTAAGGGCTAGGATGAGGGCTAGGGTTTGTTGTAGGTTTAGATCTAGAATTAGGGCTAGGGATAATGTCAGGTATAGTGTTACAATTTGTAGTATATTTAGGGTTAGGTTTGTGTCTATGCCTAGTGTAAGGGTTAGGCTTTGGGTAAGGGTCAGGTTTAGAGCTAGGTGTATTTTTAGGGTCAGGATCATTGTTAGGGGATTTTTTAGGTTAAGTTTTAGGGAAAGGGCTCAAATGAGCATTAGGGTTATTGTTAGGGTTATGGTAATTGATTGGGTTAGGTTTAGGTTTCATGGTAGGTTTAGGATTTGGAGAGCATTAGGGTTAGCAAAAGGGTTAGGGTTATGCCTAGGGTTAGCATTAGGATTAGGTTTATCATAAGGATAATATATAGGGTTAGATCTATTGTTAGGGCTAGGGTTAGGTTAGAATTAGTGCTAGAGTTAGGTTACGTTTTGGGTTAGAGCTATTAATCCTAGCTTAGCTTTAGGGTTAGGTTTATATATAGGGTAAAGTTTAGGTTTTTGAGCTAGGGTTGGGTCTAGGACAACGGTTAGGTTTAGTGTTATGGTCAGGGTTAGGTTTATGGTTAGGGCTAGGATTTTCATTAGGGTTAGGATTAGGTTTAGGGTAATGGATTGTGTTACATGTAAGGTTAGCTTTATTGTTAAGGTTAGGTTTAGGTTTAAATTTAGTTTTAGGGCTAAGTTTACTGTTGATTTTAGGGTCAGAGTTAGGGTTTGAGTTAGGGTTAAGACTATGGCAAGGTTTAGGTTTAGGGTTAGGTCTAGGGTTAGGTTTATGGTTAGGGTTAGGGTTTCAGTTAGGGTTATGGATAGGGTTATCATTAAGTTTAGGGTTAGAGTTAGGGTAATGGCTAAAGGTAAAACTAGTGTTAGGTATAGGGTTAAGGTTATAATTATGGCTCTGGTTACGGTTATGGTTAGGGATTGTGCTAGGGTTATGTTTTGTCTAAGGGTTAGGCTTTGAGCTCAAGTTCGGACTAAGGTGAGGATTAGGGTTAGGGTTAGGACTAAGGTTAGGTTATGCTTAGGGTAGGTTTAGGCCTCGATTAGGGTTAGGGTTATTTAAGTTTTGTGTTAGGTTTAGCCCTAGGGTTAGTGCTATGTGTAATGTAAGTTCTAGGGTTCTGATTAGAGCTAGTTTTAGGGTTAGGCTTAATGCTAGGTCTAGTGTTAGGTTTAGGTTTGGGGTTAAGGTAAGGTTTATAGCTAGGTTTAATGTTAGTGTCAGGGCCAGTATTCAGGTTAAAGTTAGGGTTAGTGTAAAATCCAGAATAGTACTAGGGTTAGGTCTAGTGTCAGGGTTAGTGTTTGGTTTAGGTTAAGGTTTATCCATAGGGCTAGCACTAAGTTTTTGTTTAGGTCAGGGGCTCGAGTAATAGCTAAATTTAGAATTAGGTTTAGGTATGGGGCTAGTGTTAGGTTTAGATTTAGGTATAAGTTTACTGGTAGGGCTAGTTTCAGGTTTCGGTTTCTGTTAAGGTCAAATTTAGACCTATAATTAGTGTTAGGGTCAGAATAAGGGTGAAGGTTAGGGTGAGGTTTGGGGTTAGGATTAGATCTAGAATAAGGGCTGGTGTTAGGACTAGTAATAGGGTTATTGTTTGGGTTTGGCTAAGGATTAGGATTAGGACTAGAGTTAGCATTATGAATAGGGTTTGGCTTATGGTAATGGATAGAATTAGTGCTAGGGTTAGGGCTAGGATTAGAGTTATGTTTAGGGCTAGTTTTAGGGTTAGGTTTAGTGTTAAATCTAGTGTTAGGGTTAGGGTTAGGGTTTGGCTAAGGCCAATGTAAGAACTAAGGTTATGATTATGGTTAGTTTTAGGGTTATGGTTTTGGCTAGGTCTAGTGTTAGCATTAGTTTTAGGGTTAGGGTGATATTTAGAGCTAGGGTTTGTGAATGAGGGTTAGTTGTAGGCCTAGGACTCGAATTAGAGCTTGGGTTATGGCTAGTTATGGGTTAGGGTTTGGTTTAAGTTAAGATTTAGTGTTAGAACAATGGCTAGGTTTTATTTTAGGGCTAGAGCTTGGATTAGGGCTAGTTTTAAGATTAGCAATAGAGTTAGAGCTAGTTGTAGAATGAGGTTTCGGCTTAAGATTAGGGTTAGATTTAGAGTGATGGTTAGATCTAGGGTTAGAGATATGGCTAGCATTAGGGCTCAGGTTAGGGCTATTGTGAGGGTTATGGTAATGAATAGGGTTATAAATAGAAGGGCTAGGGTGTGAGTTAGAGTTAGTCATAGGCCTAGGGTTAGGGGTAGGGTTATGGTTAGGGTTCAAATAGGGCTAGGATTAGTGCTATGATTAGTGTTAGGGTTAGGCCTATGTTTAGGGCTAGGGTTAGGGTTAGTTTTAGGGGAAGGGTTGGGGTTATATAGCTAGGTTCAGTGCTAGGGTGAAGGTTATATTTAGGGATAGGGATTGAGTGAGGATTTCATTTAGGATTAAGTAGGTTTAGGGCTCGGATGAGGGCTATGGTTTGTGTTAGGGTTAGGGCTAGGATTAGGGCTAGGGATAATGTCAGGTCTAGGGTTATGCTTAGGGATAGTGATAGGGATAGGTTTATGGCTAAGTCTAGTGTAAGGATTAGGTTTAGTGTAGGGCTCAGGTATAGAGCTAGGTTATTATTAGGGTCAGAGTATGAGTTATGGTTTGGTTTGGGTTAAGGCTTACAGTTAGGGCTCAAAATAGCATGAGAGTTAGGGTTGGGGTTAGGGTACTGGATAGAGTTAGATTTACAGTTCAGTTTAGGTTTAGAGTAATATATAGGATTAGTGTTAGGGACAGGGTTAGGGTTAGGCCAAGGGTTAGATTTGGTTTAAGCTAAACAAGTAAATAGGTTTAATGCTAGTGTTAGGGCTTCGGAAAAAGTTAGCATTAGGGCTAGGATTTGGGTTACTCCTAGGGTTAGTGATAGGGTTCGGTTTAGGTAAGTGTTAGGGTTCCAGCTAGGTTTAGGGCTAGGGCAAGGGTTAGGGTTAGAATCAGGGTTACAATTAGGGCTACGATTAGGATTAGGGTTAGGGTTAGGGCTAGGGTTAGCATTATGTTTCGGGTTATGTTTTAGGTAATGGATAAAGTTAGAGCTAGTATTTGGGCTATGGTTACACTTAGGATTAGGGATAGGGTTAGGGTTAGGTTTAGAAGTAGGGTTATCTTTACAATAAGGGTTAGAGTTTTAGTTAGGGTTAGGGCTAGGGAAGCATTAGGTTTAGAGTTTGTGCTAGGGTTAGGATTAAGGTTATGCTTAATTCTAGGTTTAGGGCTTGTATTAGGCCTAGGTTTTGTGTGAAGTTTATGGCTAGTGTTAGGGCTATGGGTAATTTAAGATGTCGGGTTATGTTTATGGCTAGTTTTTTGGGTCAGGGTTATAGATATGTCTAGTGTTCGGTTTAAGTTTTGAGAAAGGATAAGGATTAGAGATAGGTTTTGTGTTAGAGTAAGCATCAGTGTTCGGGTTAGCATTGGGTTTATTGTTAGGGCTAGAATTTGAACTAGGGTTAGGTCTAGAGCTAGGGTTAGTCTTAGCATTAGGTTAATGGTTATTTTAGGCTATGGGTAGGTTTTTGTTTAGGACTAGGGCTAGAGCTATGGCTATATTTAGGATTAAGTTTGGGTCTAGTTCTAGTGTTATGGTTAGGTTTAGGTATAGGTTTACTGGTAGGGCTAGTGTTAGGGTTCGGTTTAGTGTTTAGGTCAGGCTTTGAACTACGGTTAGTGATAGGGTCAGCATAAGGGCAAGGGTTGGGCTTAGGCTTCAGGCTAGGTTAGAGATAGAATGAGGGCTAGGATTAGGACTAGTAATATAGTTAGTGTTTGGGGTAAGCTAAGGATTAGGTTAAAAGTAGGGTAGCATTGGGGTGAGAGTTTGTTAGGGTAAGGTTTAGGTTCAGAATTAGGGTTAGATTTAGAGTTAGGGTTAGTTCTAGGTTTAGGAATATGTTTCGGGTTAGGACAAATTTAGGGCTAGTGTTAGGGTTAGGCAATAGATATGTTTGGTACTAGAAATAGGTCTAGGGCTAGAGTTAGTGTTAGTCTTAGGGCTATGGTTAGAGTTACGGTTACAGTTAGCAATAAATTAAGGCTAGGATTTGAGCTTTGGTTAGTGTTAGGTTTAGGCCTAGGGTTAGGGCTAGGGTTAGTGTTAGTGGTAGTGTTAGGGTTAGGGATAGGGGAAAAGATGTGGTTACACCTAGGTTCAGAACTAGGGCAAGGGTTGAAATTAGGGTTTGGGATAGGATTAGTGTTCGGGTTAGGATTAAGCCTGGGTTTACGATTAGGATGAGTGCTCGGGTTTGTCTTAGGTTTAAGGCAAGAATAAGGTAGAGTGCTAATGTCAGGTCTAGGGTTACATTTAGGGATACTGTTAGGGTTAGTTTTATGGCTAGCTCTAGTTTAAAGGTTATGTTTAGGGTAAGGGTCAGTTTAGAGCTAGGTGTGTTATTAGAGTCAGGGTCTTGCTCAGATTTTGGGTTAGGTTTTGGTTTATTATTAGGGCTCAAAGTAGCATTAGGGTTAGGTTTAGAGTTAGGGTTAGAGTAATTGATAGTGTTAGGTTTAGTGTTCATTTTAGGTTTACGTAAGGATAAGTTTAATATTAGCGAAAGGTTTGTGGTAAGGCCTAAATGGATAGGGTTAGATTTAGGTTTAGGACTAGGGTTCGTGTTAGGTTTAGCGTTAACTGTTAGGGTTTGTGCTAGGATTAGGACTATGGCAAATGTTCGGTTTACAGTTAGGTCTAGGGTTAGGTTTAAAGTTAGGGTTAGTGAGGGTTTAGGGTTAGGACTAGGTTAAGTTTACAGTTAGGGTTACAGTATGTTTAGGTTTAGGGCTAGTGTTATTATGATGTTTATAATTAGGGTTAGGGTAATGGGTGGGGTTAGAGCTATGTTTAGAGCTATGTTTGGGTTAGGCTTATGTTTAGGGTAATGGATAGGTTTAGGTCTAGGATTATTGATAGGATTAGGGCTAGGGTTAGTTTTATGTCTAGGGTTAGTGTTAGGGTTAGGTTTAGGGTAAGTGTTAGAGTTTGTGCTATGGTTAAGGCTAAGTTGATGGTTAGGGTTAGTATCAGGTCTATTTACGATTAGGGTTAAGTTTAAAGCTAGGGTTATCGTTAGGGTTAGGTTTATGTTTAGGGTAATGTATAGGGTTAGAGCTAGAGTTAGGTCTAGGATTATGGTTAGGATTAAGTCTATGGTTAGGTTTAGGGTTAGGGCCAGATTTAGGTTTAGGTTTAGGTTTAGGTTTAGGGTAATGGTTAAGGCTAAGGTTAGGGTTAGGGTTAAAACAAGGTGTAAGGCTCAGTTTAGGGATAGATTTTGCGTTAGGTTAAGGCTATGGCTAATGTAAGAACTAGAGTTATGATTAGGGCTACTTTTAGGGTTACAGTTAGGGCTAGTACTAGTTTTAGGTTTATGTATACTTTTAGAGCGATGTTAGAGCTAGGGTTAGTTTAAGGTCAGAGTCGGGCTCAAGGTTAGTTTTAGGGTTAGGTTAGGACTGGAATTAGGGCTAAGGTTTGGGCTATGTGTAGGGTTAAGTTTTGGTTTAGATAAGTGTTAAAGTTAGGGCTATGGCTTTGTTTTATTTTAGGGTTGAACTAGATTAGGTCTAGTTTTCAGATTAGTGTTACTGTTAGAGCTAGTGTTAATGTGAGGCTTAGGCTTAAGTTTAGGGTTGGAGTTAGAGTTATGGTTAGTTTTAGGGTTAGGGCTAGGGCTAGTGTTAGGGCTAAGGTTAGGGCAAGAGTCAGAGTTATGTTAAGGGATAGGTTTAGATCTAGGAATAGGGCTAGGGCAAGAGTTAGAGTTAGTCTTAGGGGTAGTGGTAGGATTAGGGCTAAATTAGGGCTAGGATCAGGTCTAGGATTAGTGCAAGTGTTAAGTCTAGACTTAGAGTTAGAGTTATATTTGGGTGAAGGGATGAGTTTATAGCAAGGTTCTGAACTAGGGTGAGGGATAAAATTCGGGATAGGGCTAGAGTTCTGGTTCGGGTTTGGATCAATGTTAGGTTTAGGGCTAGGATGAGGGCTAGATTTTGTGATAGGGTTATCGCAAGAATTAGGGCTAGGGCTAATATCAGGTCTAGGGTTATGGTTAGGGATAGTTTTGGGGTAAGATTTATGGCTAGGTCTAGTTTCAGAGTTAAGTTTAGTGTGAGGTTCAAGTTGAGAGCTAGGGGTATTATAATAGTCAGAATCAGGTTTTGGGTTTGTGTTAGGTTGAGGTTTAGGGTTATGGCTCAAATTAGCATTAGGTTTGAGTAAGGGCTAGTGTAATGGATAAGGTTAGGTTTAGGCTTCAGGTTTGGTTTAGGGCTCAGGTTAGATTTAGTGTAATTGATAGGGTTAGGGTAAGGCCTACGGTTAGTATTAGGTTTATTGTTATCATTAGGGTAATGGAAAGGGTTAGTGCTAGGGTTATGTTTAGGATTAGGTCTAGAGTTAGAGTTAGGGTTAGGGTTAAGGCTAGGGTTAGGTTTAGGGTATGGGTTAGGATTTGATCTAGGGTTAGTGCTAAGGATAGGGTTAGGCTTAGGATTAGGTCTAGGATTAGGATTAGGGTTACCATTACGGTTAAGGGTATGGACAGGTTTAGATGTTGGGTTTGGTTTAGGGTTAGGTTTAGGTTTAAGACTAGGTTTAGAGTTGAGTTTATCATAATTGTTAGAGTTTGAGCTAGGGTTAGGACTGTGGCAAGGGTTAGGTTTATGGTTCAGTCTAGGTTTAGGTTTACAGTTAGGGTTAGAATAGGTTTAGGTTTAGGGATAGGGTTATCATGATGTTTATATTTAGGGTTAGGGTTATGGGTGGGGTTCGAGCTTAGGTGAAGTCTAGTTTTAAGTTTAGGATTAGGGCTAGGGTTAGAGTTAGGGTTAGGCTTATCATTTTCTTAAGGTTAGGTTAAGGGTAATTGTCAGGGATTGAGTAAGTGTTAGGGCTATGTTGAGGCTTCAGGTTAGAATCCGGGCTAGGGATTAGGGTTAGGTTTTGGGTTAGACTAAGGATTAGTTTTAGGACTAGGGTTAGCATTATGATTGGGGTTTGACTAGGGTAAAATATATGGTTAGAGCTAGCGTTAGAGCTAGGATTTGAGTTAGGGTTATGGCTAGGTTAGGGTTAGGTTTAGGGTCAATGCTAAGGTTAGGTATCAAAATTTGGCTAGGTTTGGTTAGATTTAGGTTGAAGGTTATGGCTAATATATGATCTATCGTTATGATTAAAACTTGTTTTAGAATTAGTGTTAGGACCAGGTCTAGTGTTAGGTTAAGTTTTAGGTTTAGGGTGATGTTTAGAGTTAGGGTTAGTGTTAAGGTCAGAGACAGGTTTAGGGGTCGATTTAGGATTAAGTTTAGGATTCAAATTAGGACTAGGCTTACGGGTATATATAAGGTAAGGTTTTGGTTTAGGTAACAGTTTAGGGTTATTTTTATGGCTCAGTTTTGTTTTAGGGCTAAGCATATGTTTAGGGTTTGTTTTAGGATTAGCATTAAGATTAGGGCTAGTGTTAGGGTTAGGTTTAGATGTAGAATTAGGGTTAGATTTACAGTTAAGTTTAGAACTAGGATTAGGGCAAGGTGTAAGGTTAGGGCTAGGGTAATTCTAGGCTATGGCTAGGTTACGGTAAGTGATAGGGTTAAAATTAGGGCTACATCTAGGGCAAGAATTATACTTAGTCTTAAAGGTAGGATTAGGGTTAGTTTTAGGATTTTAGCTGGGTTAGTGTTAGGGTTAGTCCTAGGGTTAAGATTAGGGCTAGGTTTAGTGTTAGGGTGAGGGTTTGGGTTAGGTTTAGGGTAAGCAATGGGGTTATAACTAGGTTTAGGGCCAGGGAAAGGGTTAGAATTAGGGTTAGGGTTATGATTAATTCTAGGTTTTGGGCTAGGATGAGAGCTAGTGTTCATGTTAAGTTCAGGGTTACCGTTAATGTGTTGTTTAGAGCTAGGGTAAGTGTTAGGGTCAAGGTCATTGTTGGGGTTATAGTTAGGTTTAGGGTTAAACCCAATATTATCACTTGAGTTAGGTCTAGGTGTAGGGTTAGTATTTGTGTTAGGTTAAGGTTTATCACTAGGGCTAGGGCTAGGTTTTTGTTTAGGTCTAGGGCTAGAGATATGGCTAGAGTTCTTTTTTTTAGGATTAGGTTTAGGTTTAGGGCTAGTTTTAGGGTTAGGTTTACGTATAGTTTTATTGCTAGTGCTAGTGTTAGGGTTCAGTTTATGGTTAGGGTCAGTTTTAGACATAAGGTTACCTTTAGGATCAGAATAAATATCCGGGTTAGGTTTTGGGTTTGGGTTATGGTTAGAGCTACAATGAGGGCTAGGGTTAGGACTAGTAATAGGGTGAGGGTTTGGGGTAGGCTAAGGATTAGAGTTAGGCCTAGGGTTAGCATTAGGTTTAGGGTTAGCTTAGGGTAAGGGATAGGGTTAGAGCTAGAATTAGGTCTATGTTTAGGGTTAGGGTTAGGGCTAGTGTTAGGTTTAGGTTTAGGGTTAAAGCTATGGTTAGGTCATACATTAAGGCTAGGTTTTGGTTAGAGTTAGGGCTAGTTTTAGAGTTATGGCCAATGTATAGACTAGGGTTACGATTTGGGCTATTTATAGGATTAGGGTTAGGACTAGGTCTAGTGGTAGAGTTAGGTATAACATTTAGAGCTAGGGTTAGTGTTAGGGTCAAATTCAAGGTCAGAGTAGTTTTAGAGCTAGGGTTTGGACCCACATTAGTGTTAAGGTTAGGGCTAGGAGTAGAGTTAGGTTTCAGTTTAGGTTAAGTTTTAAAGTTAGGGCTATGGCCTGGTTTTGTTTTAGGGCTAGGGCTATGGTTAGGGCTAATTTTGGGCTTATCATTAGGTTTAGGGCTAGTGTTAGGCTTAGGTTTAGGCTTAGGTTTAAAGTTAGATTTTGATTTAGGATTAAATCTAGGGTTAGGTCAGGGATAAGGTTAAGGCTACTGTTAGGTCTTGGTTTAGGTTTAGGGTTATGGCTTTGTTTTGTGTTAAGTTTAGGGCTAGAATTACAGCTAGGGCAAATGTCAGGTCTAGCATTATGGCTAGGGATAGATTTAGGGTTAAGTTTATGGCTACATCTAGTATAATGGTTAGGTTTATTGGTAGGGTCAGGATTAGAGCTAGGTATATTATCATGGGGAGGGGCAGAGTTAGAATTTGGGTTGGGTTAAAGTTTAGGGATAGTGCTTGAATTAGCATTAGGGTTGGAGTTAGGGTAATGATAGGGTTAGGTTTAGAATTCAGGTTAGGTTTAGGTTAATGAAATAGGTTAGGGTTAGGGATAAGTTTAGGGTTATGTCTAGGGTTACCATTAGAGTTATGGTTATGGTTAGGGTAATGGATAGGTTTAGAGCTAGTGATAGTGCTAGGGTTATGGTTAGAATTCTGGCTAGGGTTAGGGCAAAGTTTAGGGCTACGTACTTGGTTAGGGTTAGGTTTAGGGTTAGGTTTAAAGCTAGGGTTAAGGATCGAATTAGCCCTTGGTTTTGGGTTTGTTAGGGCTAGGATTAAGGCTATGGTAATGTATGAACTAGTGTTGCAATTAGTGCTAGTTTTGGGGTCAGGTTTAGGGCTAGGTCTAGTGTGATGATTAGGTTTAGGGTTAGGGTGATGTTTAGAGCAAGGGTTATGTTAGGGTTAGTGTCAAAGTCAGGGTTAGTTTTTGGGTTAGTGTTAGAACTCGAATTAGGGCAAAAGTTAGTACTAGTTGTATGGTTAGGGTTTGGTTTAGGTTAAGGGTTAGGGATATAGGTTGGTTTTGTTTTAGGGCAAGGGCTATGGTTACAGCTAGATTATGGATTAGCATCAGGGTTAGGGCTAGTGTTAGGTTAAGGTTTAGTTTTAGGGTTAGGGTTAGATTTTGAGTTAGGATTTTATCTAGGGTAAGGGCTAGGGCTAGGGCTAGGGCTAGGGTTATGTTTAGGATGAGGGATAGGGGTATGGTAAGGAATATTGTTAGAACTAGGGATACGGCTAGGTCGAGTATTTTCATTAGTTATAGTGGTAGTCTTAGGATTAGGGTTAGATTTAGGACTAAACTAGGGCTAGGATTAGGGCTTGGTTTAGGGCTAAATTTGGCCTAGGATTAGGGCTAGGGTTAGTGTTCGACTTAGGGCTAAATTAGGGCTAGTGTTAGGGCTAGATTTAGGGTTAGGGTTAGAGCTAAATTAGGGTTTAGGATTAGGGTTAGTGTTAGTGTTAGGGTTAGGGCTATATTAGGGCTAGTGTAAAGGCTAGGGTTAGTCTTATGGTTAGACTAAGGGGTTGGGCTAGAGTTAGGTTTAGCATTGGTATTAAGGTTAAGTTTAGGGGAATGGGTGGGGTTATAGCTAGCTTTAGTGTTAGGGTGAGTGATAGAATTAGGATTACACCTAGGATTATGTTTCACTTCAGGATTCAGTCTAGGTTTAGGGCTAGGTTAAGGGCTAGGGTTTCTGTTAATTTAATGACTAGGACCAGGTCTAGGGCTAAAATCAGGTCTTGGGTTAATGTTAAAAATAGTTTTAGGGTTAGGTTATTTCTAGGTGTAGTGTAAGAGTTAGGTTTAAGTTAAAGGTCAGCTTTAGGGCTAGGGTTATAATTAGGGTCAAGGTCAGGGTCAGGGTTAGCATTTGGTTTAGCTACAGGTTTAGGGTTAAGGCACGAATTAGCATTAGGGTTAAGTTTAGGATTAGGGAATGGATAGGTTTTAGTTTAGGTTTCCATTATTGTTTATGGTAATGGATGAGTTAGGTTTAGCAATCTGGTTAGGGTTACCAATAGGGTTAGGGTTATGTTTAGTGTAATGGATAGGTGTAGAGCTAGGGCTGGGGCTAGGATAAGGTTTGTATTAAGTCCAGAATTAGGGTTAGGATTAGGGATAGGGCTAGGGTGTGATTTCGGGTAAGTTTTAGGGCTAGGATTATAGTTACTCTTAGCGCTAGGGTTAGGGTTAGGTTTAGGGATGTTTTTGCATGCTTCAGCTTTGGGAAACTTTCACAAGGAATAAACCAGAATGCCCTCATAGAACTGATTGAGTGTGTGCAGTTTTAAGCAGCGAGCACCAACACTGATGACTTCAAGTTCCATTTCCATTTACCCGTATAGGTCAAATGAAGGAAACCTTAAAATACAAACTGTTCCTGACAGCAAAGCATTGAAGGGATAAGGCCCAAACCTGGGGAAAATAGTAAGTCTAGGTAAAAGATGAATTAAGCCAAGTATCAAATGAATTTGAACAAAACTCACTCTAATTCTAACACTAGATCTAACCCAACCCTAATCAAATTCTAACCTGTTTAGAGTACCTATGATCAGAGAAGTCCCAAATTGGGGAGCCTAGAGGTGCAACTTAAAAGATGAATCTTGTGCAGTATCAAAGAAATTTGATGAAAAATTGGGGGAATTATTTTATATTTGTTCATATTAAGTCCATTCATATTTTCCAGTTTTTTCATAGAGTGCTCATGGATAAATTGTTTTTCATGCTTCAGCTTAATGGACTTTCACAAAGAAAAACCAAAGAGTTCCCACAGAAAGCTGACTGACTGTGTGAAGTTTCATGCAGCTAGCACCAACCCTGTTTTATTTCTAGCTCCATTGCATTCACACCTATAGGACATATGAAGTGAAACCTAAAAATTCAAACTATTCCTGACACTGAACCATTGAAACTTGAAGGCCCAAACTTGGGGAGCCTACTAATCCTGTACAGTATCAAAATAATCCAACCAAAAACTATTTGAAGCTCTTTCAGTACATGGGTATTGTGTATGCTCCTAAAACCCTCAGAGATAAAGCTGTTACTTTCTACTTCATGTTAGTGCTACTTCCATGGCAAACACCAAAATATGCTCACTGAAAATTGATGGAGTATGTGAAGTTTTAAGCAGCTAGCCCAAACCCTATTTGATTACCAGCTTCATTTCCATTCATGCCTATAGGGTAAAAAGAAGGGAAAAATGAAAATTAAAACTGTTCCTGAGGGCAAATCCTTTATGTAGGAGGGCCAAACATTTGGATGATAGTTAAACAGGAAAAAAATGAATCCTGCACAGTGTCATAGAAATTTGAAAGTAAAACTAACCTTAACCTGTTTAGAGTCCCTTTGATCCTAGAAGTCCCACACTTGGGGAGCCAAGTTGGGTAGGCTAACACATGATTCTTTCACACTTATCTAAGAAATCTGACCAAATAATTGGGTAGGTAGTTCAGTACATGCATATTTTCCTGTTTTATCCTAAAGTGCTCTCACATAAAGTTGCTTTGTATGCTTCAGCTTAGGGCTACTTTTACAAGGAATAAACCAGAGAATGCCCATAGAAAACTGATTGATTGTGTGAGGTTTGAAGTAGCTAGCACCAACTCTGTTGTATTTCCAGCTCCATTTCCATTTACACGCATAGGTCAAAATGAAATGAAAACTTAAAATACAAACTGTTCAGGAGAACAAACCCTTGACCCAAGAGGCCCACACCTAAAGAATACAGTAAGGCTAGGTAAAAGTTGAATCCTGCCTATTATCCAAAAATTTCAACAAAACTAAATCTATCAAACACTAGCTGTAACCCTAGCCCTAATCTAATACTAAATCTAACCTAACCTGTTTAGAAAACCATTGAGCAAAGTAGTCCCCAAATAAAGGAGCTCAGTGGGGAAAGCTAACAGATGAATCCTGTGCAGTATCAAGAAATCTGACCAAATAACTGGCGGATGTATTTCAGTACATGCATATTGCCCTGTTTTCTCCTAAAGTGCTCTTGGATAAAGTTGCATGCTTCAGCTTATGGAAACTTTTTACAAGGAAGAAACCAGATTGTGCCCAAAGACAACTGATTGAGAATGTGAAGTTTCAACCAGATAGCACCAACCCTCTGATTTCCAGCTTCATTTGCATTTACCCATATATGTCAAACTGAAGTGAGACATTAAAAACAAACTGTTCCAAACAGTGAACCATCAAACCAAGAAGGCCCCAAACTGGGGCACATAGTAAGGATAGGAATAATAAATCTTCCCAGTATCAAAGAAATTTGAACAAAACAAACTCTAACCCTAACACTAGCTCTAAAACTAGCCCTAACCCTAACTGTAACACTAACCCTTACCTGTTTAGAGAACCATTGATCCTAGAAGTGCCAACCTTGGGGAGCCTAGTGCAGCAAGCTAAAAGATGAATACTGTGCAGTATCAAAGAAATCTGATCAAATTGTTGGGAGTCTTATTTCAGTACATACATGTTTCTCTGTTTTCTGCTTAAGGGCTCTCGGATACAATTTCTTTTGCATGCTTTATCTTTGGCCTACCTTCAAAAGAAAGAACCTGAGAGTGCCCACTGAGAACTGATTGTGTGAAGTTTCAAGCACCTCCTGCCAACCCTGTTGGCCAGATCAATTTTCATTCACATCAATAAGCCAAAATGAAGGGAAACCTTAAAATACAAATTGTTCCTGACAGTGAACCATTGAACCGAGAAGGCCCAAACCTGTGGAGCATAGTAAGGCTAAGTAAAAAGTTAATCCTGCCCAGTATTATAGAAATTTGAAGAAAACTAGGGCCCCATGGGTGCTCTCAGCTCAGATGGAAGGCTCGGCTGTGCAGTTTCTCTGGGCGCACATAGCAGTCTCAGCCGCATGGGTGCTCACTTCGCAGACAGAAGGCAGCACAGAACACAGAGACTTTGCTTGAGAATCACCAGAACGAGCTCTGGACACAGCACAAGGTCAATCCAGAACCACCCACTTCACCAAACACCATACATGGGTAACATATGGAATCCATCTTTCAAAACCTTACTCCACATCTATCACTGGGTGTGGCTACCAGCTGGGTTCTGCAGCTTATCAGGTAAGCGGTTTCCAACTCCCCTACCTCCAGCTGTGATAACTCAAGATTTTTCTCACAAGCTTTTGGGGGTGCAGCTATCAATGAGAAACAGCAACTGTACAGACACCTGGTTTCCAATTCAGAGACTAAGAGTAGGAAGGCTCCAAGAAGAAGCTCAAGCTCTCTCACCCTGGTTACCGCCACCACCCTGAGCACAGAGACTCAAGCTAGGAATAGACAACTCCACCTACTGCAAGAAAAGAAAACAGAGTTCTGAGAGACTATTATTTCTTACTTTTCTCACCCATTCTCCTCTACTCTTCCCCTCTGGTCCTCACAACCTCAACATATGTGAAAACAAGAACTTTCCATGAAATTGGACTTTAAGAACTGAATCAATATAATAGTATAATATAGAGGAATTACATAGGCCCCACATCACCACCTCTTCATTTGCTCTTATTTTCTTTCTCCCTCTATTTACTTGTTATTTTTCTTCTTTTTTCTTTCTCCCTCTATCCCACTTTCAGCCTCCTAACTTTTACTATTTATACATAGGGTAATTTTATGAATACAGATAAGGAGTTTGAATTTATACCTTCTTCCATAAATTCCCCCTGTGTATTCATTAGAGTTCTCCTTCAAAGTTACTAAGTTACATTAATCACACTCCCTCATTCCTTTCCCCCTTAACATAGTATCCTACCCCTGACCCTCAGTTCTGTATACACCACCAGAAATGGTATGCCTTTTATGTAACTAATGACTATATTCTAAATAATAATTTAAGCCAACACTTGTAGACACAGTGTTTAAATATAAATATATTTATAATGGTTAGGCTTAGGCTTCGTGTTAGGGTTAGATTTAGCGTTAGATTTTGATCTATGGTTAGTGCTAGGGCTAAAGATAGGACAAGGGTTAGGACTAACATTTGGGTTAGGTTTAGTATTATGGTAATTGATAGGGTTAGAACTAGTGATAGGGCTAGTATGAGAGTTAGAGTTAGTCTTAGGGCTACGGTTAGGGTTAGGGTTAGGGATAGGACTAAATTGGGGCTAGTGTTAGTATTAGGTTTAGGCCTTGGGTTAGGGTTAGGGTTAGAGTTAGGAATATGTTTAGGGTAAGGTATTGTGTTATATCTAGGCTGAGGGCTAGGGCAAAGGTTAGTATTAGGGTTAGGGCTAGGGTTATGTTTAGGGTGAAGATTAAAGCTAGGTTTAGGTCTAATATGAGGGCTAATGTTTGTGTTAGGGTTAGGGCTAGTATTAGGGCTAGGGCTAATGTCAGGTCTAGGGTTACAGTTAGGGATAGATTTAGTGTTAGGTTTATGGATTGGTCCAGTGTAGGCGTTAGGTTTATACTAAGGGTCCATTTAAGAGTGAGGGTTATTATTAGGGTCAGGATCAATGTGAGGGTTTGAGTTAAGTTGGTGTTTAGGTTTAAGGCTTGAATTATCATTAGGGTTTATGGTTAAGGTAATTAAAGTGTTAGGTTTAGGATTTAGAGATGTTTTAATGTAATGGATAGGGTTAGGGTTAGGCCTAGGGTTAGTATAAGAGTTATTATTAGGGTAATGGATAGGGTTAGACCTATGATTAGGGATAGGGTTATGTATAGGATTAAGGCTTTTTTTTGGATTAGGGTTAGGATTAAGGTGTGGTTTAGTTTAATGGATAGGGTTAGGGTTAGGCCTAGTGTTAGCATAATGGGTTATCATTAGGGTAATGGATAGGGTTAGAATTATGATTAGGGGCATGTTTATGTATAGGATTAGGGCTGTTTTTTGGGTTAATGTTAGATTTACGTTTAGGGTCATAGCTTGGTTTAGCGGCTGGGGATGTGGCTCAAGAAGTAGCGTGCTCGTCTGGCATGTACAGCGGACTGGATTTGATCCTCAGCACTACATACCAATAAAATAAAGATGTTGTGTCCACCAAAAAGAAAAAAAAAAATCTTAAAAAAAAGGCTAGGTTTTGGTTTAGGTTGGGGCTAGGGTTAAGGCTACAGCTAATGTACAAAGTAGTGATATGATTAGAGCTATTGATAGGGTCAGGATTAGGGCTAAGTCTACTCTCAGGGTTAAGTTTATAGTAATGATGATGTTTAGAGCTAGGTTTAATGTTAGAGTCAGAGTCAGAGTCCAGATTAGTTTTCAGGTTAGGTTTAGGACTTGAATTAGAGATAGGTTTAGGGTTAGGGTTTGGTTTAGGTTAAGTGTTAGGGTTAGGGTTATGATTCAGTTTTGTTTTAGGGCTAGGGGTAGAGTTAGGGCTAGTTTTAGGATTGATTTTAGGATTAGGGCTACTGTTAGTGTGAGGTTTAGGCTTAGGTTTAGGGTTAGATTTAGATTTAGGGTTAGATCTAGGCTTTGAGCTAGTGGTAAGGGTAGGACTAGGATTAGGGCTAAGTTTAGGGCTAGGTATAGGGTGATGGTAAGGGATAGGTTTAGAACTAGGTATAAGGCTAGCATGAGAGTTTGAATTAGTCTTGTGGTTGGGTTATGGATGAGTTAGGGATAGGGGTAAATTAGGGCTGGGATTAGGACTAGGGTTAGTGTTAGGGGTAGGCCTAGATTTAGGGCTAGGTTTAGTGTTAGAGTTAGGGTTTGGGTTAGGTTTAGGTTAAGGGATGGGATGATAGCTACTTTTAGGACTAGAATGAGGATTCGATTTAGGGTTATAGTTAGGGATAGGTTCATGATTGAGGTGAGGTATATGGCTAGAATGTGGGTTAAGGTTTGTGTTAGGATTTGGACTAGGATTAGAGCTAGAGCTAATGTCAGGTCTAGGGTTACAGTTGGGGAGAGTTTTAGGGTTAGGTTTATAGCTAGATCTATTTTAAGGGTCAGGTTTCTTGTTAGGTTCAGGTATAGAAATATGGGTATTATTAGGTTCAGGGTCAGAGTTAGGGTTTTTATTAGATTAAGGTTTAGGGATAAGGCTCGAGTTATCATTATGGTTAGGGATAGGTTAATGATAGCTTTAGGTTTAGAGTTGAGGTTAGGTGTAGGGTAATGGATAGGGTTAGGGTTAAGAATAGGATTAGGGTTCAGCCTAGGGTTAGCAGAAGTGTTAGGGTTACCATCAGGGTAATGGATAGGCTTAGACCTAGTCATAGGTGTAGTGTTATGCTTAGGATTAGGGATATGGTTAGTGTTATGGTTAGCTTTAGGGTTAAAGCTAGGGTAGGGCTTGGGTTAGGGCTAGGTTTTGTAATAGTTTAGGGCTATGGCAAATTTAAGAACTTTGCTATGATAGGGCTATATTTAGGCTTAATGTTAGACCTAAGTATAGTTTTAGGGTTAGGTTTAGGGTTAGGGTGATGTTTAGAGCTAGGGTTAGTGTAGGTGTCAGGGTCTGTGTTCAGTTTAGGGTTATGGTTAATGTGAAAGCCAGTATTAGGACAAGGGTTAAGATTAGGGGAATGATTAGTTTTGGGCTTTAGGCTAAGGGTGATTATTAGTGCTAGGTTTTTCTTTAGGTCTAGGCATAGAGTTATGGATAGATTTGGATTAGGTTTAGGTCTAGGGCTAGTGATAGGTCTAGGTTTAGGTATAAGCTTACCAGAAAGGCTAGTATTAGGGTTTGGTTTAGGGTTAGGTTCAGGTTTAGACCTATGATTACTATTAGGGTCAGAATAAGGGTCAGGGTTAGGGTTAGGGTTTGGTTTACGGTTAGAGCTAGAATGAGGACTAGGGTTAGTGTTTGGGTTAGATTAAGGATTAGGGTTAGTATTACAATTAGGATTAGCATTAGGTTTAGGGTTTGGCATAGGGTAAGGGATAGGGATGGAGATAGTATTAGGACTAGGGTTGGGGTTAAAGCTAGGTTTATGGCTCATATTAGGGCTAGTTTCTGTGTTAGGATTAAGGCTAGGGTTAGATCAATGACTAATGTAAGAACTATGTTTTTTAGGGTTAGTTTTAGGGTGATGGTTAGGGGTTAAGCCTCTAGTGTTAGGATTAGATTTAAGGTTAGGGTGAAATTTAGAGCTGTGTTAGTGTTAGGTTAATAGTCAGGGACAGGTTTATTTTAGGGTTAGGGTTAGGACTCGAATTAAGGCTAGGATTACTGTAAGGGTTTGTTTTAGGGTTAGGGTGGTGTTTAGAGCAAGGGTGAGTGTTAGGATGTGAGTCAGAGTTAGGGTTAGTATCAAGCTAAAGATTAGGACTCGAATTAGGGCTAGGTTTAGGTCTAGGTGTAGTGTTAAGGTTTGGTTTAAGTTAAGGTTTAGGATTAGGGCTATTGCTCAGGTTTGTTTTACTGTAAGGGTTAGGGTTAGTACTATTTTTACGATTAGCATTAGGGCTAGGGCTAGTGTTAATGTTAGGCTTAGACTTAGGTTTAGATTTCTAGTTAGGGTTAGATCTAGGGTTAGGAGTAGGAATAAAGATTAGGCCGTGGTTATTGCTAGGTTTAGGGCTAGGGTTAGGGCTAGAGTTAGGATTATGATAATGGATAGGGTTAGAAATAGAGATAGGGCTAGTGTGAGAGTTAGAGTTAGTCTTAGGGTTAGGGTTAGGGTTAGGGTTAGGGCTAGGATTAGGGTTCTGGTAAGAAATAGGGTTTGAACTAGGGATGGGGCTAGGGTGGGAGTTAGATTTAGTCTTAGGGCTATTGTTAGGAATAGGACTAAATTAGGGCTAAGATTATAGCTAGGGTTAATTTGGGGGTTAGGCTAAAGTTAGGTTTAGGTTTAGGATTAATGCTTGGTTTAGGGCTAGAATAAGGACTGGGGTTTGTGTTAGGTTTAGGACTAGGATTAGAGCTATGGCTAATGTCAGGTCTAAGGTTAGGGTTGGGGATAGTTTTAGGATCAGGGTTATGGCTAGGTCTAGTGTAAGTGTTAGGTTTAATGTAAATTCAGCCTTAGAGCTAGGAGACTTATTAGGGTTACGGTCATTGTTAGAGTTTGCTTGAGGTTAGTGTTTATGGTTAGGGCTTGAGTTAGCACTAGGGTGTGGGTTAGGTACTGATAGGGTTTTGTTTACTGTTTACATTAGGTTTAGGGTAATTGATAGGGTTAGGGTTAGTGATAGGCTTAAGATTAGGCCTAGGGTTTGCATTAGGGTAAGGGTTATGGTTAGTATAATGGATGGAATTAGAGCTAAGTTTAGGGCTAGGTTTCTGGTTAGGAATGGGTCTTGAATTAGCATTAGGGTTACGGTTAAAACTAGGGTTAGGCTTAGGTTTATGTTTAGCAATAGGATTAGGTT
The DNA here is from genome assembly GCF_047511675.1 of Marmota flaviventris. Taxonomy (NCBI): domain Eukaryota; kingdom Metazoa; phylum Chordata; class Mammalia; order Rodentia; family Sciuridae; genus Marmota; species Marmota flaviventris. The sequence goes on along the minus strand of NW_027288413.1, from coordinate 339,299 downwards.
TTGACCTAGGGTTAGGTTTAGGGTGAAGGTTAGGTTTAGGGTTACTTCTAGGAATAAGATTATAGTACTCATAGGGTTAGGGTTAGGATTAGGGCTAGGGACATCATTAGGGATAGGGTTAGGGTTAGGGTAATGTATATGATTATATGTAAATTTAGGGCTATGTATAACATTAGATTGAGTTTTAGGCTTGGATTTAGGGCTAGGGCTATGGTTATGTTTAGGTTTATAGTAAGGGTTAGGGTTTGAGCTAGGGTTAGGTCTATGGCAAGTGTGAGATATAAGGTTATGTCTAGGGTTAGTTTTCCAGTTAGGTTTAGGGTTAGCATTAAGCCTAGAATTATCAATAAGTTTAGGTTTAGGTTTAGGTTTAGAGTAATCGGTAGGTTTAGAGCTAGGTTTAAGGCTAGGGTTCAGGTTAGGATTAGAGCTAGTGTTAGGGTTAGTTTGAGGGATTGGTGTAGGTTTATGTTTAGAATAATGTTTAGGCTTTGAGCTAGGATTAGGACTAATGCGAGAGTTAGGTTAGAGTTAGGGCTAGGGTTAGGGTTGGGGTTATGCTTAAGGCTTGATTTAGGCTTAGGATTAGCTGTACGTTTTGTGTTAGGTTTAGGGCTAGGGTTAGGGCTATGGGTAATATACGAGCTATGGTTATGTTGAGGGCTGGTTGTAGGGTTAGGGTTATGGCTAGGTCTAGTGTTAGGTTTAGATTTTCAGGTAGGGTCAGATTTAGAGACAGGTTTATTCTAAAGGCAGAGTCGGTGTTTGGGTTAGCGTTAGTGTTAGGGTTACAGGCAGAATTAGGACTATGTTTAGATCTAGGGTTAGGTTAGTGTTTGAGTTAGGGTAAGGATTATTGTTAGGGCTAGGGCTAGGTTTATGTTTAGGTCTAGGGGTATAGTTAAGGCTAGATTTAGGATTTGCTTTAGGTCTAGGGGTAGTTTTAGGGTTTGGTCTAGGTTTGGGGTCAGTTTTAGACCTAGGGTTAGGGTCAGAATAAGGTCAGGGTTAGCGTTAGAGTTTGGGATAGGGTTAGAGCTAGAATGAGGCTAGGGTTAAGACTATTAATAGGGTTAGAGTTTTGGTTAACCTAAGAATTAGAGATCGGTCTAGGGTTACCATTAGGGTTAGGATTATTCTTAGGTTAAGGAATAGCCTTAGAGGTAGGTTAATGCTAGAATTAGGGTTAGGGTTAAATATAAACTTTGAGCTCGTATTAGGGCTAGTTTTTGTATTAGGATTAGGTCTAGATTTTTGCATTGGGTAATGTAAAACCAGGGTTACAATTAGGGTTAGTTTTAGGGTTAGATTTAGGGGTAGGTCTAGTGTTAGGTTTAGGTTTAAGGTTAGGGTAATATTTAGAGCTAGGGCTATTGTTAGGATATGAGAAAGCATCAAGTTTAATTTTAGGGTTATGATTAGCACTCAAATAAGGGCTAGGGTTACTGTTCAGTTTAAGGTGAGGTCTGTGTTTAGAGCTAGGGTGACTGTTAGGATATCAGTCAGGTCAGGTTTTGCTTTAAGTTTAGGGTTATGACTTGAATTAGGGCTAGTATTACTTTTAGGTTTTGGTTTAAGTTTAGGGTGGCCTTTAGAGCTAGGGTCAATTTTATGATATGAGTCAGGGTCAGGGTAAGTTTTAAGGTTAAGGTTAGGACTCAAATTAGGGCTAGGGTTACGACTAGGTGTACTGTTAGGGTTTGGTTTAAGTTAAGGTTTAGTGTTAAGGCTGTTGCTCAGTTTTGTTTTAAATTCTAGGTTTAGGGTTCGGGCTAGTTATAAGATTAGCATTAGGGTTAGGGCTAGTATTAGTGTTAGGCTTAGGCTTTGGGTTAGGGTTAAATTTGGATTTAGCATTAGATCTAGGATTAGGGATAGGTCTAACTATAGGGAAAGGGTCAGGGCTAGGGTTATGGTTACAGTAACAGATAGGTTTAGAACTAAGTCTAGGATTAGGGTGAGGGTTAGAGTTAATCTTAGGCCTAGGGTTCTGGTTATTTTTAAAGATAGGTTTAGGTTAGGGCTAGGATTAGGGCTAGGGTTAGTGTTCAGCTTAGGCCTAGTGTTCAGGCTAGGGTATAGTTAATTTTAGGGTATGGTATATTGTTATAACTAGGTTTAGAGGTAGGGTGAGGGTTAGAATTTGGGTTAGGACTAGGGTTAGGTTTAGGGTATGATTAAGGCTCAGTTTAGAGCTAGGATGGGTCCTAGGGTTAGTTGTAGTGTTAGGTCTAGAATTAGGGCTAGGGCTTATGTCAGGTCTACTGTTACAGTTTGGGGTAGATTTAGGGTTAGATTTGTGTCTAGGTCTAGGGTAAGTTTTATTTATCTAGGGTGAGGGTCAGGTTTACAGCTAGGTGTATTTTTAGGGTCAGGATCAGTTTAGGGTTTGTTTCATGTTAAGGTTTAGGGATAGGGCTAAAATGAGCATTAGGTTTAGGGTTAGGGTTAGGGCAATTGATTGTGTTAGGTTTAGGTTTCAGGGAAGTTTTAGGGCAATGGAGAGCTTTAGAGTTAGCAAAAAGGTTAGGGTTATGCCTAGGGTTAGCATTAGAATTAGGGTTATCATAAGAATAATATATAGTGTTAGATCTATGGTTAGGGCTAGGGTTGGGTTATGATTAGGGCTAGAATTAGGTTAGGTTTTGAGTTAGGGCTAGTAACCCTAGCTTCGGGTAGGGTTAGGGTTTATTTAGGGTAAAAATTAGGGTTTGGGCTAGGGTTAGGTCTAGGATGAGGGTTAGGCTTATTGTTATGCTCAGTGCTTTGTTTAGGATTATTGTAGTGTTTTCATTGGGGTTAGCATTAGGTTAAGGGTAATAGATTTGGTTAGATGTAATGTTAGCTTTATGGTTAAGGTTAGGTTTAGACCTAGGGTTTGGGCTAGGGTTAAGGTTAGGATTAGGGCTGGGGTTAGGGCTATGGTTAGACCTTGGGTTAGTGTTAGGGTTAGGTTAAGTATAATGGTTAGGGATTGAGCTAGGTTTAGGGCTAAGGTGAGGGTTAGGGTTAAGGTCAGGGCTAGGGTAGTGTTAGGGTTAGGTTTAGGGCTAGAGTTAGCATTAGTTTTACGGTTATGGTTAGTGTAATGGATAGAGTTAGAGCTAGGCTTTGGGCTATGTTTACAGTTAGTAACCTAACCTACAGTTAGGTTAGAGTTAATGAGGTTTAGAGTTTTGGCTAGGGTTATATTTAGGGTACGGTTTAGGGTTTGAGCTAGAGTTAGGGCTAGAACAAGGGTTAGGGTTAGGTTTAGGGTTAGGGCTAGTTTTAGGGTTAGGGTTATGCTTAGGGTTAGGTTTAGGCTGTAATTATGGGTAGGTTTTGTGTGAGGTTTAGGGCTTGTGTTAGGTATATGGGTAATGTAAGCGCTACAGTTATGTTTTTGACTAGATTTAGAGTTCGTCTAGTGTTAGGGTTAGTTTTTGGGTTAGGATAATGTTTAGAATTAGGGTTTTTGTTAGGGTAAGTGTCAGGGTTCACGTTAGGTTTAGATTTAGTGTTAGTCCAGAATGAGGACTAGGGTAGGTCTATGGATAGAGTGAGTGTTTGGTTTGGTTAAGGGATATTGTTAGGGCTAATGCGAGGGTTATGGCTATTTTAAGGATTATGTTTAGGTCTATTGCTAGTGTTAGTGTTAGGTTTAGGGTTAGGGTTACTGGTAAGGCTAGTGTTATGTTTTGGATAAATTTATGGTCAGGTTTAAACCTAGGTTTAGTGTTAGGGTCAGAATAAGGGTCAGGGTTAGTGTTTGGGTTAAGTTTAGAGCTAGAATGAGGGCTAAGGTTAGTACTAGGAATGGAGTTAAGATTTGGGGTAGGCATAGAATTAGGGTTAGGACTAGGTTAGCTATAGGGTAAGGGTTTGAGTAAGTGTAAGACATAGGGTTAGAACTAGGATTAGGACTATGGATAAGCCTAGGGTTAGGGCCAGGGTTAGGGTTAGGGTTAAAGTTAGGTTTAAGCTTTAATTAGGTTTAGGTTTTGTGTTAGGTTTAGGGCTATGGCTAATTTTAGAACTGGCATTACGATTAGGGCTAGTTTTAGGGTTAGATCTAGGGTGAGGTCTAGTGTTAGGATTAGGTTTAGGGATAGGGTGATGTGTAGAACTAGGTTTAGTTTTAAGGTCGTAGTCAGTGTTAGTATGAGTTCTAGAGTTAGGGTTAGGTCTAGGGTTAGGACTAGGTGTAGGGTTAGGTTTTGGTTAAGGTTAAAGCTTAGAGTCACTGCTATGGCTCTGTTTTGCTTGAGGGCTAGGGCTAGGTGTAGGGCTCATTTTCAATTTAGCATTAGGGTTAAAGCTAGTGTTAGGGTGTGGTTTAGGCGTAGGTTTAGGGTTATATTTAGAGATAGGGTTAGATCTAGGTTTAGGACTACATGAAGGTTAGCGCTAGGATTAGGTCTAGGGTTTGAATTATCATAAGGGATAGTGTAAGATCTAGGGCTAGTGCTAGGGTGAGAGTTAGAGTTAGTCTTAGTGTTAGGTTTAGATATAGGGTTAGAATTATGGGTTAATTAGGGCTAGGATTAGAGCTAGGATTAGTATTAAGGCTGACCCTAGGTGTATGGCTAGGCTTATGTTTATGCTTATGGACATGTATGATGTTATGGCTAGCTTTAGAACTAGGGCAAGGGTTAAAATTAAGTTTAGTTCTATGGTTAGTTAGGGTTAGGTTTAGGTATAAGGCTAAGTTTAGCGCTAGGATTCAGGCTAGAGTTTGTTCTAGTATTAGGGCTTCATTAGTGCTAGGACTAGTGTCAGGTCTAGGTTATGGTTAGAGATAGTTTTAGGGTTAAGCTTATTAGTGTTAGGATTAAATTTATGGATATATTTAGGTTTAGGCTTCAGGTTAGTTTTATGGTAATGTACAGGTTTATGGTTAGGAATAAGTTCAATGTTATCCTAGGGTTAGGATTAGGATTAGGCTAATGGATAGGGTTACAGCTGGGGTTAGGGCTAGGTTTATTGTCAGGATTAAGGCTAGGGTTAGGGTTAGGTTTTGGGTAATGGCAAGGTTAGGGTTATGGTTAGGATTAGGGTAAGTGTTAGAGCTAGAATTAGGTTTTTGGTTAGTGTTAAAGTTAGTGTTAGAGCTCCGATTAGGGATAGGTTTTGGGTTAGATTAGGGCTAGATTTTGGGCTTCAGCTAATGTAAGAACTAAGGTTATGAGTAGAACTTGTTTTAGGGTTAGGGTTAGGGCTAGGTATAGGGTTAGGTTTAGATATAGGTTTTGAGTAATGTTCAGAGCCAGGGTTAGTGTTAGGGTCAGAGTCAGGGTCAGGGTTTGTTTTAGGGTTAGGTATAGGACTCAAATTAGAGTTAGGTTTAGGGCTAGGTGTAGGTTTAGGTTTTGGTTTATGTTAAAGGTTATGGTTAGGGCTATGGCTTGGTTGTTGATTAGGGCTATTGCTAGGTTAAGTATAGTTTTAGGATTAGCATTATTATTTCAGCTCGTTTTAGTGAGAGGTTTAGCTTAGGGTTTGATTTATAGTTAGGCTTAGATATAAGATTAGGGCTAGAGCTAGGGTTGGGGCTAATGTAAAGGCAAGTGATAGGAATATGGTAAGGGATAGTGTTAGCACTAGAAATATGACTAGGGTGAGAGTTAGAGAGAGTCTTAGGGCTAGTGTTAGGTTGGGTTTAGGAGTAAATTAGGGCTAGGATTACGTCTAGCATTTGTATTAGTGTTAGACATAGGTTTAGGTTTGGGGTTAGGTTTAGGTTTAGAGGAAGCGATGGGGTTAGAGCTAGTTTTAGAGTTAGGTTGAAGGTTAGAATTTTGGTTAGTGCTAGGGTTATGTTTTGGTTTAATAATAAGGCTAGGTTTAGGGCTAGGATGTGGGCTCATGTTTGTTTTAGGGTTATGGCAAGAATTAGGGCTAGGGCTAGTATCAGGTCTAGGCTTACATTAGGCATAGATTAAGGGTTAGATTTATGTCTAGGTCTAGTGTAAGGGGTAGGTTTAGGGTAAGGGTGAGGTTTAGAGCTAGGGGTATTATTACAGTTAGAATTAGGTTTCAGGTTTGATTTATGTTAGGGTTTAGGCTTAGACTTGAATTAGCATTAGGTTTTGGTTAGGGTAATGATAGGTTTAGGTTTAGGGTTCATGTTAGGTGCAGGGTAATTGATAGGGTTAGAGTTAGCAAAGGGTTAGTGATAAGCCTATGGTTATGTTTGTGTTAGGATTGAAGCATGATTTGTGGTTTGGATGAGGGCTAGGTTTTGTGTTAGGGTTAGGGCAAGTTTTAGAGATAGTGATAATGTCAGGTTTAGGGTTACAGCTATGGATAGTTATATGGTGAGATTCATGGCTAGGTCTAATATTAGGTTTAGGGTAAGGGCCAGGTTAAGGGTAAGGTGTATTTTTAGGGTCAGGGACAGGATTCAGTTTTGTGTTAGGTTAATAATTAGGATTACACCTCAAATTAGCATTAGGGTTAAAATTAGCCTTAGGTTAATGGATAGGTTTAGGTTTAGGATTTAGGTTAAGATAGGTAATTGGTAGGGTTAGGGTTAGTGATAGGGTTAGGGTTAGGCCTAGGGTTTGCATTTGGGTTAGGGTTATATTTAGGGTAATGAATAGCATTAGAGCTAGGGTTAGGCCTAGGGTTTTGGATAGAAATAGGGCTAGAGTTAGGGTTAGGGTTAGGGCTAGGGCTATGTTTAGGTTTAGGGTACAGGATATGTTTTGAAGTAGGGTTAGAGCTAGGGTGAGTGTTAGGTTTAGGATTATGTCTAGGGTTAGATTTATGGTTAAGTTTAGGGTTAGTGTTAGGGTTAGGGCTAAGGTTATCTTTAGAGTTAGGTTAATGGATAGGGTTAGATATCAGGTTAGGATTAGGCATAGTTTTAGTTTTAGGGTTAGTGTTATGGTTATGGCTAAGATTATCATTAGAATTAGGGTAATGGATAAGTTAGATTTCAGGTTAGGGTTGGGGTAATTTTAGGTTTAGGGTTAGTGTTAAGGTTTGGGCTAGGGTTAGTGTCAGAGTAAGCGTTAGCTTTTTATCTAGGGTTAAGGCTACAATGAGGGTTAGGTTTAGGGTTATGTGTAGTATTATTTTTACAATTAGGATTAGAGCTAGGTTTATCATTAGGGTTAAGGTTCGGTTTAGGGTAATGGATAATTGTAGAATAGTATTAGGGCTAGTGTTAACATTATGATTAGGGCTAGGATTAGGTTTAGGTTTATGGAAAGGGCTAGGGTTATGTTTAGTGTTTGATTTTGGTTTTACCTAGTGTTAAGATTAAGGCGAGTTTTAAGGTTAGCATGAGGGTTAGGCTTAGGATAAGGAATAGGTTTAGGTTAGGATTAGGGTTACACTTTGGGCTAGATTTAGGCCTAGGATTAGGGCTAGGTATTTTGTTAGGTTTAGAGCTAGTTTTAGTGCTATGGTAAAGTAAGTGTTATGTTTACCATTTTGGCTAGGCCTAATGGTAGGTTTAGGTTTCGGTTAGCGTCAGTTTTATAGCTAGGATTAGTGTTAGTGTCTGGGTCTGTCTTTGGTAAGGGTTTGGGTTATTGCCTGAGCCAGAATTAGGATTGGTTAGGTCTAGAGGTAAGGTTGGTGTTTGGCTTAGGTTAAGGGTTATCATTAGAGCTAGGGCTATGTTTTTGTTTTGGTCTTTGCTAAAGATATGTCTGGATTTAGGATTAGATTTAATCTAGGTCTAGTATTAGGGTTAAGTTTAGATATAGGGTTATGGATAGGGCTAGTGTTAGGGTTTGGTTTAGATTGAAGGTCAGAATAAGGGTCAGGGATAGGGTTAGAATTTGGGTTATGGTTATAACAAGAATGAGTGCTAGGGTTAGGACTAGTAATAGGGTTAAATTTTGGGTTAGACTAAGGATTAGTTTTAGGACTAGGGTTACCATTAGGGTTGGGGTTTGGCTAGGGTAAAGATAAGGTTAGAGCTAAATTAGAGCTAGGGTTTGGGTTAGGTTTAGGGCTAGTGTTAGGGTTAGGGTTAGGTTGAAAGCTAGGGTTAGGTCTCAGATTTGGGCTAGGTTTTGGTTAGCATTAGTTTTAAGATTATAGTTAGTGTATGATCTAGGGTTTTGATTAGAACTAATTTTAGAATTAGGGTTAGGATTAGGTCACGTGTTAGAGTAGGTTTTAGGTTTAGGGTGATGTTTAGAGGTAGGGTTAGTGTTAATGTCAGAGACAGGTTCAAAAGTAGTTTTAGGGTTAAGAATATGAGTAGAATTAGGGCTAGTCTTAGGGCTAGAGGTAAAGTTAGGCTTTGGTTTAGGTAAAAGTTTAGGGTTAGTGTTATTGTTCAGTTTTGTTTTAGGGCTAAGCCTTTGATTAGGGCTTGTTTTAGGATTAGTGTTAGGGTCAGGACTGGTGTTAGGGTGAGGTTTAGGTGTACAAGTAGGGTTAGATTTAGTGTGAGGTTTAGATCTAGGGTTAGGGCAAGGTTTAAGGTCAGGGCTAGTGTTATTCTAGACTATGGCTAGGAATAAGGTTATAGTAAGTGATAGGGTTAGAATTAGGGCTAGGACTAGGGCAGAGTAGTCTTGAAACTAGGATTAGGACTAGGTTTAGAATTCGTGGGAGTGTTATTGTTGGGGTTAGTCCTAGAGTTAAGGTTAGGGCTAGAGTTAGTGTTAGGGTTAGGGTTTGGGTTAGGTTTAAGGTAAGCAATGGGGTTATAACTAGGTTTAGGGATAGGGAATATGTTAGAATTAGGGTTAGGGTTATGACTAAGGCTAGGTTTTGATCTAGGATGAGAGCTAGTGTTCGTGTTAGGGTTAGGGCTACAATTAGGGCTAGGGCTAATGTCAGGTCTAGGGTTACAGATAGGAATATATTTTGAGTTATGTTTATGGTTAGGTCTAGTGTAAGGGTTAGATTTAGAGTGAGGGTCAAGTTTAGTGCTATGTGTATTATTAAGGTCAGTGTACAGCTTATTGTTTGGTTTAGGTTTAAGGCTCGAATTAACATTAGTGTTAGAGTTATGGTTAGGATAATGAATAGGCTTAGGATTATTGTTCAGGTTAGTTTTAGGGCAATGGATAGGTTTAGGGATTGTGATAGGCTTAGGGTTAAGCCTAGGCTTAATATTATGGTTAGGATTATAGTTAGGGTAATGGATAGATTTAGAACTAGGATTAGGGCTAGGGTTATGGTTAGGATTAGGGCTAGGGTTAGGGTAGTGGATATAATTAGAGCTATGGTTAGGTCTATGGTTAAGGTTAGGATTAGGGCTAGTGTTAGGTTAGGGTTTGGGATAGGACTTGGGTTATGTTAAGGGTAAAGTTTAGGCTTTGAGCTAGGGTTAGGTCTAAAGCAAGGCTTAGGGTTAGGGTTAGGGTAGAGTTAGATTTAGGGTTATGCTTAGGGCTATGTTCAGGCCTAGGATTAGGGCTAGATTTTGTGCTAGTTTAGGCCTAGTGTTAGGGCTATGGGTACAGTAAGACATAGGGTTATGATTAGGGCTATTTTTAGTGTTAGGGTTATGGCTAGGTGTAGTGTTAGGTATACGTTTTGGGTTAGTGTCAGGTTTAAAGCTAGGTTCAGTGTTAGAATCAGGGTCAGTTTTGGGGATAGAGTTAGGGTTAAGGTTAAAGCTAGAATTAGCACTAGGTGTAGGGTAAGTATTCGGTTTATGTTAAGAGTTATTGTAGGGGTAGTGCTAGGTTTTTGTTTAGGCCTAAGGCTAGAGTTATAGCTATATTTAGGATTTGATTTGGGTCTAGGTCTAGTGTTAGGCTTAGGTATAGGTATAGGGTTACCAGTAGGGCTAGTGTTAGGATTTGGTTTAGGGTTACGGTCAGGTTTAGACCTAGGGTTACTCTTAGGGTCAGATAGGGGTCAGGGTTAGGTTTAGAGGTAGAATGAGGGCTAGAGTTAAGACTAGTAATATAGTTAGAGTTTAAGTTAGGTAAGGATTAGGATTAGAACTCACATTAGCCTTTGGGTTAGGGTTTGGCTTAGTGGAAGTAGTAGGGTTAGAGTTAGGGATAGGGCTAGTGTTAGGGTTAGAGTTAGGGCTAGTATTAGGGTTAAACCTAGGGTTAGGGCTCGAATTAGGGGTAGAATTTGTGTTAGGTTTAATGCTATGGATAGGACAATGACTAATGTATGAACTAGGGTTTTGATTAAGGCTAGTTTTAGGATTAGGTTAAGTCTAGATGTAGTGTTATTAATGTTATTAATGTAAGGGTGATTTTTAGAGCTAGGATTAGTGTTTTGGTCAGTGTCAGAGTCAGGGTTAATTCTAGACTTAGTTTTAGGACTATTTGTAGGGTTAGCGTTTGATTTAGGTTAATGGTTAGGATTAGGGCTGTGGCTTGGTTTTGGTTTATGGGTAGTGCTATGGATAGGGCCAGTTTTACAATTAGCATTATGGATATGGGTAGTGTTAGGGTTTGTTTTAGGCTTATTGTTAAAGTTAAATTTAGAGTTAGGTTTAGATTTAGACTTAGACTTAGATCTAGGGTTAGGAATAATGCTAAGGGTAGAACTAGGACTAGGGCTAGGGCAAGAGTTAGAGTTAGTCTTATGTCTAGGTTTAGCATTAGGATAGGATTAAATAAAGGCTAGGATTAGCATTAGGCTTTGGGTTAGGCCTAGCTTTAGGGCAAGGGTTAGAGTTAGGTTCTGTGTTAGGGTTAGGGCTAGGTTTAGGGCAATGGTTAATGTAAGAAATTGGGTTACCATTATGGTTAGTTTTAGTGATAAGATATGTGTTAGATTTAGTGTTAGGGTTAGGTTTAAGGTTAGGGTGATATGTTTAGCTAGGTTTTATATTAGGATAGGAGTCAGGGTCAGGTAGAGTGTTAGGGTTAGTGTTAGGACTCGAATTAGGGCTAGGGTTACTTTTAGGGTTCAGTTTAAGGTGAGGGTGGTGTTTAGAGCTAGGGTGAGTGTTAGGATATGAGTCAAGGTCAGGGTTTGGGTTAACGTTAGGGTTAGGACTCGAATTAGGGCTAGGGTTAGGTCTAGTTGTAGTGTTAGTGTTTGGTTTAAGTTATGGTTTAGGGTTAAGGCTAAAACTTGGTTTTGTTTTAGTCCTAGGGTTAGATTAGGGCTAGTGTTAGTGTTAGGCTTAGGCTTAGTGATTGGGTTAGGGTTAAATTTGGATATAGAGTTAGATCTAGAGCTAGGGACAGAACTAAGGATAGGGCAAGTGTTATGGCTAGGTTTAGGGTTATGGTAAAGGATAGGGTTAAAACTAGGGATAGGGCTAGGGTGAGAGTTAGTCTTATGTCTAGGGTTAGGGTTAGGGTTAGAGATAGGGCTCAATTAGGGCTAGGATTAGGGCTAGATTTAGTGTTTAGTTTAAGCCTAGGGTTAGGGTTAGGGTTAGGTTTTAGAGTTTAGGTTTAGAATTAGGCCAAATTTGGGGTAAGGGATGGCTTTTTAGCTATATTTAGAGGTAGGGTGAAGATTATTATTAGGATTAGCACTATGATTATTGTTAGCATTATGATAAAGGCTAGGTTTATGGCTAGGATGAGGGCTAGGATACTTTTTTTTAGGGTTAGGGCTACGATTAGTGCTAGGGCTAATTTCAGGTCCAGAATTATAGTTAAAGATAGTTTTAGGGTTAGGATTATGAGTATGACTATTTGAAGGGTTAGGTTTAGTGTTAGTGTCAGGTTTAGAACTAGGGGTATTATTAGGGTCAAGTTCTGGGTTAGGGTTTGGGATAGGTTAAGGTTTAAATTTAGGGCTCGAATTATCATTAGGGTTTTGATTATGGTTATGGTTATGGTAATGGATAGAGTTAGAAATCAGTTCAGGGCTAGGGTCATGGTTATGATTAGGGCTAGGTTTGGGTTAAGTAAGTGCTAGGGTTAGGGTTATGGCTAATGTAAGTACTAGGGTCATGATTATGGCTAACTTTAGTGTTTTAGGGCTAGGTTTAGTGTTAGGTTTATGGTTAGGATTAGGGTGATGTTTAGACAACGGGTTAGTGTTATAGTCAGAGTAAGGGTCAGGGTTAGCTTTACAGTTTGGCTTAAAACTCGAATTAAGGAAGGGGTTCAGGCTAGGTGTAGGGTTAGGGTTTGGTCTAGGTTAAGGGTTAGGTTTAGAGCTTTAGCTCAGTTCAGTTTTAGGGCTAGGGTTATGGTTAGGGCAAATTTTAGGATTAGTGTTAGGGTTAAGGCTATTCTTAGAATTAGGCTTAGGCTTCAGTTTAGGGTTAAATTAAGAATTAGGTTTTTATATAAGGTTAGTGCTAGGGCTAAGGATAGGGCAAGGGTTAGGACTAGGATTTGGCATAGGGTTAGTTTTATGGGAAGGGAAAGGATTAGAATGAGTGATAGGGCCATTGTGAGATTTAGAGTTATTCTTAGGGCTAGGATTAGGGTTAGGGTTAGGGATAGGGCTAAATTACAGCTAAGGTTATAGTTATGGCTAGTATTAGAGCTAGTTTTAGAATTAGTATCAGTGTTTGGGTTAGTTTTAGGCTTAGTCATCGAGTTAGGGTTAGATTTATAGTTAGTTTTCAATCTAGTGTTAAAGCTAAAGGTAAGTATAGGGCAATTGTGAAAACAAGGGTTATGGTTAGGGTTACGTTTAGGGTAAGGGATGTGATTTTGGCTAGGTTTAGGGCTAGGGCAAGGGTTAGTATTAGGGTGAGGGCAGAGTTAGTATTAGGGTTATGATTAAGGCTAAGTTTATGGCTAGGATAAGGTTTAGGCTTTGTGTTATCATTAGGGATATAATTAGGGCTAGGGCTAATGTCAGTTCTAGGGTTATAGTTAGGGCTAGATTTAATGTTAGGTTTATGGCTTGGTCCTGTATAAGGTTTAGGTTTAGGGTAAGATTCAGGTTTATATCAAGGGTTATATTTAGCGTCAGGGTCAGGTTTAGGGTTTGGGTTATGTTAGGGTTTCAGTTTAAGGTAATGACAGGGTTAGTTTTAGGGTTTAGGTTTGGTTTAGTGTAATGGATAGGGTTAAGGTTAGGCCTAGGGTTAGCTTAAGATTAGGGTTACTGATAGGGTAATGGATAGATTTAGACCTAAGTTTAGAGCTAGGGTTATCTATAGGATTAAGGCTAGTTTGGGGTTAGTCTTAGGTTTAAGTTTATTGTTAAAGATAGGTTTAGGACTCGGATTAAGGCTAGGTTTTGGGTTAGGTTAGGGCTATTGTTAAGACTATGGCTAATCTATGAAGTAGGGTTATGATTAGCACTAGTTATATGGTTACGGATAGGGCTAGGTGTAGTATTAGGTTGAAGTTTACGGTGATGATGATGTTTAGAGCCAGGGTTAGTGTTAGGGTCAGGGTTATTTTTCGTGTTAGGGTTAGGACTAGAATTAGAATATGGTTAGGGCTAGGTGTAGGGTTAGAGTTTGGTTTAGGTTAAGGGTTAGGGTTATGGCTATGACTCGGTTTGTTTTAGGGCTAGAGCTAGGATTAGATCTAGTTTTAGGATTAGATTTAGCGTTAGTGCTAGTGTTAGGTTTAGGTTTAGGCATAGGGTTCAGGTTAGATTTAGAGTTAGGGTTAAATCTAGGATTATGACCAGGGGTATAAATAGGGCTAGGGTTACACCAAGGATTAGGGCTAGGATTATGGGATAGATATAGATTTAGAACTAGGGTTAGGTTTAGGGTGAGAATTAGAGTTAGTCTTTGGGCTAGAGTTAGGGTTAGGATTAGAGATAGGGCTAAATAAGGGCTAAGATTAGGGCTAGAGTTAGTGTTAGGTTTAGGCCTAGGGTATGGGTTAGGGATAAAATTAAGGCTATGTTCAGGCTAGATAAGGGTTAGGGTTTGTGTTAGGGTTAGGGATAGGATTAAGGCTAGGCTTAATATCAGGTGTAGGGTTAAGGTTAGGAATAGTATTAGAGTTAAGTTTATGGCTAGGTATAGTATAGGGGTTAGGTAGGGCAAGAGGTTTATAGCTAGGGGAATTATTAGGGTCACGCTCAGTTTTACGATTTGGTTTAGGTTTGAGGTTAGGTTAGGTTAGGGCTCAAATTAGCATTAGGGTTATGATTACCATAATGATTGGGTTAGGTTTAGGGTTCAGAGTAGCTTTAGGGTAATTGCTTGTTTTGGGAAATCAATAGGTTTAGGGTTAAGCCTAGGGGTAGCATTATGGTAAGGGTTATTTTTATGGTAATGGATACAGTTAGAATTAAGGTTAGGGCTAGGGTTATGGTTAGGATTAGGTTTGTGTTAGGGTTAAGGTGACTGTCAGAACTAGGATTAGGTTTAGGATTATGTTTAGTGTAAGGGTTTGGTTCTGAGGTATGATTACAGCTAGGCTGAGAGTTAAGTTCAGAGTTAGGTCTAGGGATAGGAGTATGGTAAGTTTTGGGTTAGGGTTGGTGTTAGGGTTAGACCTAGTTTTAGTGTTAGGGTCAGAATAAGTGTTAGGGTTAGTATTTTAGATAGTGTTAGAGCTAAAATGAAGGCTTGGGTTAGGACTATTAATAGGGTTAGGATTTTGGTTAGTCTGATGCCTATGGTTAAGTCTAGGGTTACTCTTAGGTTTAGGATTTCACTTAGGGTAAGGGATTGATTTATTCTAGGATTAGGGCTAAGGTTAGGTTTAGAGTTAGAGTTAAAGCTAGGTTTAGGGCTAGGTTTAGGGCTAGATATGCATTAGGGTTAGGGCTAGGATTAGGGCAATGGCTAATGTAAGAACTAGGGTTTGCATTAGGGTTAGTTTTAGGGTTAGGGTAGGTGTAGTTTGAGTGTTAGTGTTAGGTTTAAGGTTAAGGTGATATTTATAGCTACAGTTCTTGTTAGGATAGGAGTGAGGGTCAGGGTTAGTTTTAGGGTTAGTGTTAATTGTCGAATTAGGGCTATTGTTAATGTCAGTGTTCGGTTTGAGTTTAGGGCAGTGTATATAACTAGGGTGAGTGGATCAAGATTATTTTTAAAGTGAGGCTTAATTCTCGAATTAGGGCTAGGTTTAGATCTAGGTGAAGTGTTAGTGTTTGTTTTAAGTTAAGTTTTAGGGTAAGGGCTATTGCTCGGTTTTGGTTTACTGTTAGGATTAGGGTTAGGGCTAGTTTTATGATTATCCTTATGGTTAGGGGTAGTGTTAGTGTTAGGCTTAGGCTTAGGTTCAATGTTAGATTTAGAGTTAGGGTTAGGCTGGGACTAACTTGAGGGCAAGTATTGGGGCTAGTGTTAGGTTTATGGTAGCAGATAGGGATAGAACAAGGGATAGGGCTAGGGCTACGGCAAGAGTTAGAGTTACTCTTAGGGCTAGCGATAGTATAGGGTTATAGGTAGAGCTAAATTAGGGCTAGGATTAGGGCTAGGTTCTGTGTTTAAGCCTAGGGTTAGGGTTAGGGTTAGGTTTAAATTTAGGGTAAGGGATGATGTTATCGGTAGATTTAGAGGTAGGGTGAGGCTTAGAATTAGGGTTAGGTGTAGGGCTAGAGTTAGGGTTATGATTAAGGATAGTTTTAGGACTAGGATGAGGGCTAGGTGTGTTTTTAGAATTAGGGCTAGGATTAGGGCTAGGGCTAATTTTAGTTCCGGAATTATGGTTAAAGATAGTTTTAGGATGAGGTTTATGGCTACATCTAGGCTAAGGGTTAGGTGTTGGTTTACAGCCAAGTTTCAATCTAGGGGTATTATTAGGGTCAAGGTCTGGGTTAGGGTTTGGGATAGGTTAAGGTTTCAAGTTTTGGGCTTGAATGAATTTTAGGATTAGGATTAGGGTAATGGTAGGGTTATATTTAGGATTCATGTTAGGTTAAAGATAATGAAATGGTTTGAATTCAAAATAGGGTTAGGTTTATGCCTAGGGCTAGATTTATGGTTAGGATTTGATCTAGGGTTAGGCTTAGGGTTATGGTTACGGCTAGGGTTATTGTTAGGGTTTTCTTTAAGGTTAAAGCTAAGGTAGGGCTTGGATTAAGGCTAGGTTTGTGATAGGTTAGGGCAATGGCTAATGTAAGAACTAGTGTAATGATTAAGACTAGTTTTATGGTGTAGTTTTAGGGTTATTTTTCGTGTTAATGTTAAGTTTATAACTAGGGTTAGTGTTAGTGTCACTGACAGTGCTTGGGTAGGGTATTGGTTAGGGATAAAGGCAGAATTAGGACCAGGGTTAGGTCTAGAGGTAGGGTTAAAATTTGGTTTAAATTAAGGGTCATTGTTAAGGCTAGGTCTATTTTGTCTTTAGGACTAAAGCTATAGTTATGTCTATATTTAAGAGGAGGTTTAGGTCTAGGGCTAGTGTTAGGGTTAGTTGAGATATAAGGTTACCAGTAGGGCTAGTGTTAGGTTTTGGTTTAGGTTTAGGTTTAGATTTAGACCAAAGAATTGTGTTAGGGTCAGAACAATGGTCAGGGCTAGGGTTAGGGTTTGGGATTTGGTTACATCTAGGATGAAGGCTAGGTTTAGGACTAGTTATATAGTTAGGCTTTGGTAAGGCTATGGATTAGTTCTAAGAATACGGTGAGCATTAGGGTGAGGTTTGGCTTGGGTAAGAAATAGAGTTAAATTTAGGGTTAGGATTAGAGTTAGGGTTAGGTTTAGGGTTAAAGCTTGTGTTAAGCCTTGGATTAGGGCTAGTTTTGTATTAGGGTTAGGGCTAGTGTTATGGTTACAGCTATTGTAAGAATTAGGGTTACTATTAGGGTTAGTTTTAGGGTTAGGTTTAGGGCTAGGTCTAGTGTTAGGTTTAGGTTTAAGGTTAGGGTGATGGTTAGAACTAGGTTTAGTGTTTGGATATGAGTCAGGCTCATGGTTATGTATAGGGTAAAGATTAGGTGTCAAAATAGGGCTAGGGTTAGGGCTGGTGTAGTGTTAGGGTTTGTTCTAGGGTAAGGGTTAGTGTTAGGGGTATGACTCCATTTTGTTTTAGGGCTTGGGCTAGGGTTAGGACTATTTTAGAATTAGCATTAGGGTTAGAACTAGTTTCAGGGTTAGGCTGAGACATCGGTTTAGGGTTGGTTTTAGAGATAGGTTTCGATCTAGAGTTAGGCCTAGAGCTAAGAATAGTGCAAGGGTTACGACTAGGATTAGAGCTTGGGTTAGTGTTACAGTAAGTATAGGGTTAGAAGTAGGGATCGGTATTGTCTGAGAATTATAGTTAGACTTAATTCTAGGGTTTGGGTTAGCGTTAGGAATAGGGCTAAATTAGGACTAGGATAAGAGCTAGGTTTAGTGTTAGGGCTAGGGCTAGAGTTAGAGTTATGGTTACGGATTGGGCTAGTGTTAGGTTTAGGGTAAGGGTTAGGGATTAAGCTATGGTTAGGGCTAGTGGAAGTGTTAGGTTTAGTGTTAGGTCTGGGTTAGGGTTATGATTATGGTTATGGTTAGGGTTGGTTTTAGGGCTAGGGTCTTCATTAAGGTTAGGGTTAGTTTTAGAGTAATGTATTGGATTAGATGTTAGATTAGGTTTAGGGTTAAGTTTAAGTTATGGTTAAATATAGATTTAGGGATAGGTTTAGTTTTGAATTATGGTAAGGTTTAGGGTTAAGTTTATGGCAAGGTTTAGGTTTAGGGTTAGGTTGAAGGTTAGGTTTATGATTAGGGTTAGGGATAGGGTTAGGTTTAGGGCTAGGGTTATCATTAGGGTTAGGGTTAGGGTAATGTTAGTGTTAGAACTAGTGTTAGTATTAGTTTTAAGGTTAGGATTAGGGCTAAGATTAGGTTTTTGTTTAGGAATAGGGCTTGGGTTATGTTTAGGATAAGGGTTAGGCTTTGAGCTAGAGTTATGTGTAAGGCGAGGGTTAGGGTTAGGGCTACATTTAGGATCATGGTTATGCTTAGGGTAGGTTAGGCCTCAGATTAGGGCTAGGTTTTGTGTTAGGTTTAGCCCCAGGGTTAAGGCTATGTGCAATGACAGACCTAGGGTTCTGATTAGAACTAGTTTTAGGGTTAGAGTTATGGCTATGTCTAGTGTTATGTTAAGGTTTTCAGTTAGATTCAGGTTTAGAGCTAGGTTTAGTGTTAGTGTTAGGGTCAGTGTTCCGGCTCAAGTTAGTTTTAAGGTGAAAGCCAGAATTAGGACTAGAGTTAGGTCTAGGGATATGGTTAGTGTTTGCTTTAGGTTAAGGATTATGTTAGGGCTAGGGCTCAGGGTTTTTTTTTAGGTCTAGGTCTAGAGTTATGGCTATATTAAGGATTAGGCTTAGGTCTAGGGCTAGAGTTAGGGTTAGTTTACTGGTAGGACTAGTTTTAGAGTTTGGTTTAGGGTGAGGAAGATTTAGACCAAGGGTTTGTGTTAGGGTAAGGATTTGAGTTAGTGTTAGAGCTAGAATGAGGGCAAGATTTAGGACTAGTAATAGGATTAGGGTTTGGATTAGGCTATGGATTAGGATTAGGACTAAGGTTAGCATTATGGATAGGGTTTGGCTTAGGGTAAGTGATAGTGTTAGAGCTATGGATAGGGATAGGTTTAGGGTTAGGGTTAGGGCTAAGGTAGGTTTAGGTTTAGGTTTAGGTTTACTTCTCTTGTTAGTGCTCAGAATAGGGCTAGTTTTTCTGTTAGCTTTAAGGTTAGGGTTAGGGCTATGGCTAATATAAGAACTAAGGTTATGATTAGAGTTAGTATTTGGTCTAGATTTAGTGTTAGCGCTCTCTTTAGGATTAGTGTGATATTTAGAACTAACATTAGTGTTAGAATATAAGTCAGGGTCAGGGTTAATTTTAGGACAAGGACCTGAATTAGAGCTTGAATGTTATGACTAGGTTTAGGGTTAGGGTTTGGTTTAGGTAAACATTTAGGGTTAGGACAGTGTCTCTGTTTTATTTAAGGGAAAAGGCTAAGTTTACCCCTGGTTTTAGGATTAGCAATCGTGTTAGGTCTAGTTGTAGGTTTAGGATTAGGCTTAGGGTTAGTGTCAAATGTAGAGTTATGGTTAGATCTAGAGTAGGGTCTAGGGCTAGGGTTAGGGCTAAGGTTAGGGCTTGTGTTTTGTTTATTGTAATGGATAGGGTTAGAACTAGAAATAGTGCTGGGGGAGAGTTAGAGTTAGTCTTAGGCCAAAGTTAGTGGTAGAGGTATGGTTAGGGCTAAATTAGGGCTAGGATTAGGGCTAGGGTTAGTGTTAGGGCTATGCCTATGGTTAGGGCTAGAGATATGGATAGTGTTGGGGTTAGGTTTAATGATAGGGTTAGGGGCAATGATTGGGTTATACCTAAGTTCAGGTCTAGGGTGATGGTTAAAATTAGAAATAGGACAAGAGTTAGGGTTTGGGTAAGGATTAAGGCTAGGTATAGGCCTAAGATGAGGACTAGTGTTTGTGTTAGGGTTAGGGCTATGATTAGGACTGGTGCTAATGTCAAGTCTGAGTTTATGGTTATGGTTAATTTTAGGGTTAGGTTATGGCTACGTCTAGTGTAAGGGTAAAGTTTAGGTTAAGGGTCAGTTTTAAAGCTAGGTGTAATATTAGGGTAAGGGTTCGAGTAGGGTTTGGTTTAGGTTAAGATTTAGGGTTAAGTCTTGAATTAGCTTTAGGGATAGGGTTAGGGTGTGGGTTAGGGTAATTGATAGGGTTAGGTTAAGGGTTCTGGTTAGGTTTAGAGTAAGGAATAGGGTTAGTGTTAGCAATAGTGTTAGTGTTAGGCCTAGGCCTAGCATTTGGGTAATGGATAGGGTTAGAAGTAAGGTTACAGCTAGGGTTAAGGTTAGAATTAGTGATAGGGTTAGGTTTAGGCCTAGGGTTAGAGTCAGGGTTAGTCTTGGGGTAAGTGTTAGCATTTGAGCTAGGATCAGGGCTAGTGTGAGGTTAGGTTTAGAGTGAGGTCTAATGTTAGGTTTAGTGTTAGGGTAATGTTTAGATTAAAGTTAGAGTTTGAGTTCGAATTAGGGTTAGGGCGAGGGTTAGGTTTAGGGTTAGGTCTAGGCTCATGGTTAGGGTTACAATAGAGTTAGTCTTTACGTTATGTTTACGGCTACGATAAGGGCAATGTTTTGTGTGAGGTTTATGGCCTCATTAGGGCTATGGGAAATGTAAGAGCTAAGGATATGGTTATGGCTATTTTTAGGGTTAGGGTTATGGATAAGTCCAGTGTCCTAGTTAGGTTTTGGGTTAGGATATGATTTAGAGCTAGGGTTTGATTTGGGGTAACTGTCATTGTCGGGTTAGGGTTAGGCTTAGGGTGAGGGCCAGATTCATGGCTAGCGTTTGGTCTAGGGATAGAGTTAGTCTTTACGTTAGGTTAACGGTTATTGTTAGGGCTAGTGCTAGGTTTTTATTTAGGGCTAAGTCTAGATGTATGACTCTATTTAGTGTTAGGTTTGGTCTAGTGCTAGTGTTACTGTTATATTTAGGTATAGGTCTACCAGTAGAGGTAGGGGTAGTGTTTGCTTTGGGGTTAGTGTCAGGTTTAGACCTAAGCTTAGTGTTATGTTCAGAATAAGGGACATGGTTAGAGTTAGGGTTAGAGCTAGAATGAGGGCTAGGATTAGGACTAGTAATAGAGATATGGTTTGGGATAGGGTTAGTGAGATTTAGGCCTAGGTTTAGGGCTAGGGTTAGGGTTAGCATTAGGGTTAGTGTAAAGTATGATGTTACAGCTATGTTTGGTGCTAGGATAACGGATAAATTTAGGGTAAGGGCTAGGGTTAAAATTAGGGTTAGGATTAAGTCTAGGCTTAGAACTAGGATTAAAGATAGGGATAGGGCTAATGTCAGGTCTAGGTTTAGGTTAGGCTAGGTTTAGGGTTAGGGCCATGGTTTGAAAAACCAGCCTCTATCTCAGAGTAAAGCCTGTCCAAGCAAGGGACATGGCCTTTGTCCTTGGAAAAACCCACAAAGCACTCCTAGGCACATTCCCACCCTGCTAAGTTGTTTATCTACAAATAACAGGAGAGATCTGCTGCACCAGGTGTCCCTGACTCAGTCAGGCTAGGTGGGGATCCATAGCAGCCCCCTAGCAGCCACCAATCAGCATGAGACAGGGAAATACCTGGGATGTCAGATAACCCTTCCAGGAGTTTATGGTGGTTAATAACAAGTTGGGAAACCATGTAGTTCAGCATGTACACCCCTCTTGGGTTAAACCAATCAGTTCAAATGAATACCCCTTTTGTACTGACCAATCACCCCTACCCAAGTTGTTCCCACCAGTGAATGTGCTAATCATGTTTTAAAGTTGTTTAGGGTTAGGGTTAATGTTAGTGTTATGGTTAGGGTTAGGGTTAGGGTTAGGTTTAGGATTAGTGTTAAGGTTAGGGTTAAGTTTAGTGTTAGAGTTAGTTTTAGAGTTAGGGTTAAAGTTAGGTAAGGGTTAGGTTTAGGGTAAGGTTCGGGTTAGGGTTGTGATTTGGTTTAGGGTTTGTATTAGGGTTAGAAATAGGATTAGTGTTTGTGTTAGGTTTAGGGTTAGGGTGTTCGTTTTTTGTTAGGGTTACTGTTAGGTTTATGGTTAGGGTTCATGTTAGGGTTAGGCTAGGTATAATGTTAGGGTTAGGTGTAAATTTTTGCTTAGGGTTACAGTTAGTGTTACAGCTAGGGTTAGGTTTAGGGTTAGGATTAGTATTTCACTTAGGGTTACAGTTAGGTTTAGGGTTTGTTTAAGGGTTATGGTTATAGTTAGTGTTAGGGTTAGGGTTAGGGTTAGTGTTAGAGTTAGTGTTAGTTTTAGGGTTAGGGTTAGGGTTACTGTTAGTGTTAGGGTTACTGTTAGACTTAAAGTTAGATTTAGGTTTAGGGTTAGTGTTAGGGCCAGGCTTACAGTTAAGGTTAGGTTTAGGGTTGGAGATTGCTTTAGTGTTAATATTAGGGTTAGGGGTACGATTAGTGCTAAGGTTAGTTTTAGGGTTTGTGTTAGAGTTAGGTTTATGATTACGGTTATGATTAAGGTAAGGTTTTGGGTTGTGGTTAGGATTAGTTTTAGTTTTAGGGTTAGGATTAGGGTTAGTGATATGGTTAGGGTTAGATTAGGGTTAGTGTTAGGGTTAACATTAGGTTTAGGGTTGGTTAGGGTTAATATTAGGGTTACGGTTAGGTTTAGTTTTAGTGTTAATGTTAGGAATAGTGTTAGTGATACAGTTAGGATTAGAGTTAGGGTTAGTGTTAGGGTTAGGTTCATATTAGGGTTAAGGTTCCTTGTAGGGTTACGATTAGGGTTAGCGTCAGTGTTAGGGTTATGTTTAGGGTTAGGGTTAGTGTTAGGTTTAGGTTTAGGGTTAGGGTTAGTGTTAGTGTTTTGGTTATCTTAGATATAGGGTTAATGTTACGTTTATGATTAGAGTTAGGGTTAGGGATAGTGTTATAGTTAGTGTTAGGGTTCATGTTAGGGTTAGGGTTAGTGTTAAGTTTAGGGTTAGTGTTAGGGTATGGATTAGTTTTAGGGTTAGGTAAGAGTTAGGGTTAGGGTTGTGTTTTGTGTTAGGATTTGTCTTAATTTTGGGGTTAGGGTTTGTGTTTGGATTAGGGTTTGGGTGTGGGTTTTAGTTAGGGTTAGAGTTAGGGTTCAGGTCAGGGTTCTTGTTAGGGTTAGGGCTAGGTTTATTGTCAGGGTTACGTGTAAATTTTCGGTTACTATTTGGTTAGTTTTATGGTAAGAGTTAGAGTTCGGTTAAGGATTAGTGTTTTGCTTAGGATTAGAGTTTGGTTTAGGGTTTGTATTAGTGTTAGGGGTAGGGTTAGGGTTAGGGTGAGGTTTAGGGTTAGGTTTAGGGTTAGGCTTAGGTTTAGGGTAGGTGTTAAGGTTAAAGTAAGGTTTAGGATTAGGGTTAGTGTCAGAGTTAGGGTTAGGGATAGGGTTGCGGTTAGGTTTATGGTTAAGGTTAGGGGTAGGGTTTGTGTTAGGGTTAGAGTTAGTGTTACGGTTAGGAATAGGGATAGGTTTAGGCTTATTGTTAGGGTTAGTGTTAGGTTTAAGTTTAGTATTAGGGTGATAGGGTTAGGGTTAGGGTTAGTGTTAGGGTTAGAATTAGGTTTATACTTAGGGTTAGTGTTAGAGTAAGGGTTAATTTTAGTTTCAGTGTTAGGGTTAGGGTTAAAATTATAGTTAGTGTTACGGATAGGTTTCGTGTTAGGGTTCAGAGTCATTTTAGGGTAAAAACTAGGGGTAGTGTTAGTGTTAGGGTTTTGTTTAGTGTTAGGTTTAGTGTTACAATTATCGTTAGGTTTAGGGTTAGGGTTAGTGTTAGGATTAGGGTTCGGGTTATTGTTAGGATTAGGATTAGTGTTAGGGTTAGGTTTAGGACTAGGGTTAGTGTTAGGTTTAGGATTTGGGATAGGTTTAGTGTTAGGGTTAGGGTTAGCATTAGGGTTAGGGTTACAGTTAGTGTTAGGTTTGGTTTGCGGTTAGGATTAGGGATAGTGTTAGGGTAAGGTTTAGATTTAGGTTTAGTGATAGTGTAAAAGTTAGGGTTAGGGTTTGGGTTAGGGATTGGGATAGGGTTAAGGTTCGGGTTAGGGTTTGTGTTAGGGTAAGTTTTAGGGATAAGATTTGTGTTAGGGTTACGATTGGATTATGTTTAGAGTTAGGGTTAGAGTTACAAGGATTAGGGTTAATGTTAGGGCTAAGGGTAGGGTTAGGGTAAGTGTTAGTGTTAGGGTTAGGATTACGGTTAGGGTTAGGGGTAGGTATAGTGTTAAAGGTAGGGTTAGTGTTAGGTTTAGGGTTAGAGTTACAGTTAGGGTTAGTGATAAGGTAAGGGTTAGGTTTAGGTTTAGTATTAGGTAAGAGTTAGGGTTATTGTTAGTGTACGGGTTAGGTTTAGGTTTAGGTTTAGGTTTAGAATTAGGGAGAGGATCAGGGTTAGGGATCAGGTTAGGGTTATGTTTAGGTTTAGTTTTAAAATTAGGATGAGGATCAGGTTTAGTGATCAGGTTATGGTAAGAGTTAGTTTAAGAGTTAGGATTAGGATTAATTTTAGGTTTAGTGTTAGGGTTAATGTTAGGGTTAGAGTTATGGATCATGTTAGGTTGAGGGTTAGTGTTAGGGTTTGGATTAGAGGTAGGGTTAGGGTTAGGTTTGGATTAGGGTTAGAGTTAGGGTTAGGGTTAGTGTTAAATTTAGGGTTAGTGTTAGGTTTAGGGTTAGGGTTATGGTTAGGGTTAATGATAGGCTTAAGTTTAGGTATAGGTTTAGTATTAGGTCAGAGATAGTATTATTATTATTGTATAGATTAGGGTTAAGTTTATGGTTAGTTTTATAATTAAGGTGAGGATCAAGGTTAAGGATCAGGTTAGGGTTAGTGTTAGTTTAAGAGTTAGGTTTAGGGTTAGGGTTAGTGTTAGTGTTAGGGTTAGGGTTACGGTTAGGGTTATGGTTTATATTAGGTTAGGGTCAGGGATAGGGTTTAGGTTAGTGTTAGGGTTAGTTTTAGAGTTAGGGTTAGGGGTAGGTTTCCTGTTAGGGTTAAGTTTAAGGTTAGGGTTAGGATTAAGGTAAGTGTTAGGTTTAGGGTTATGGTTACAGAGAGAGTTAGTTTTAGGGTTAGGGTTAGTGTTAGGGTTAGGGTTAGTGTTATGGATAGTGTTAGGGTTAGTATTAGGGTTTGTGTAAGGGTGAGGGTTAGGGTTAGTGTTAGGGTTAGGGTTAGGGTTTGTGTTATGATTAGTTTTAGGGTTAGGGTTATGGATTATGTTAGGATTAGGATTAGGTTTAGGGTTAGGTTTAGTGTTAGGATTAGGGCTCAAGTTAGCATTAGGGTTAAGGTTCCATATAGGATAATGATATTTGGGGGTAGGGTTAAGGTTAGTTTTAGGGTAATTGAGAGGAAAGTTTTAGGCATATGGCTAGGGTCAGCCTGAGGATTAGCATTAGGTTTAGTGTTAGGTTTTGAGTAATGGATAGGGTAGAGCTAGGGTTAGGGCTAGGTTTATGGTTAGAGTCAGGGCTAGGGGTAGGGTTTGGTTTAGGTTTATTACAAGGATTAAAGTTAGGGTTAGGTTTAGGGTAAGGGTTAGGACTAGGTTTAGGATTCGAGTAAGGGTTAAAGCTAGGGTTGGGTCTTGGATTAGGGCTAGGTTTTGGGTTATGTTAGGGCTCTCCTAGAAGGATACATCTAATACAAGAACTAAGGTTATGATTAGGGCTGGTTTAGGGTTACATTTAAGAATCAGTTTAGTTATAGGAATAGGTTTAGGTTTAGATTGATGTTTTGAACTAGGGTTAGTGTTAGGGTCAGAATCAGGGTAGCGGAAAAATAAACGACCCAGAATAGCAAAAACAATGCTAAGCAGGAAGTGTGAATCAGGCGGTATAGCGATACCAGACTTCAAACTATACTACAGAGCAATAGTAACAAAAACAGCATGGTACTGGTACCAAAACAGGCGGGTGGACCAACGGTACAGAATAGAGGACACAGAAACCAATCCACAAACCTACAACTACCTTATATTTGATAATGGGTCTAAAAGCATGCAATGGAGGAAGGATAGCATCTTCAACATATGGTGCTGGTAAAACTGGAAATCCATATGCAACAAAATGAAACTGAATCCCTTTCTCTCGCCATGCACAAAAGTTAATTCAAAATGGATCAAGGAGCTTGATATCAAATCAGAGACATGCCGTCTGATAGAAGAAAAAGTTGGCTACAATCTACATACTGTGGGGTCGGGCTCCAAATTCCTCAATAGGACACCCATAGCACAAAAGTTAATAACTAGAATCAACAAATGGGACTTACTCAAACTAAAAAGTTTTTTCTCAGCAAAAGAAACAATAAGACAGGTAAATAGAGAGCCTACACCCTGGGAACAAATCTTTACTCCTCACACTTCAGATAGAGCCCTAATATCCAGAGTATACAAAGAACTCAAAAAATTAGACAATAAGAGAACAAACAACCCAATCAACAAATGGGCCAAGGACCTGAACAGACACTTCTCAGAGGAGGACATACAATCAATCAACAAGTATATGAAAAAATGCTCACCATCTCTAGCAGTCAGAGAAATGGAAATCAAAACCACCCTAAGATACCATCTCACTCCAGTTAGATTGGCAGCCATTATGAAGTCAAACAACAACAAGTGCTGGCGAGGATGTGGGGAAAAGGGTACACTTGTACATTGTTGGTGGGACTGCAAATTGGTGCAGCCAATTTGGAAAGCAGTATGGAGATTTCTTGGAAAGCTGGGAATGGAGCCACCATTTGACCCAGCTATTCCCCTTCTCGGTCTATTCCCTAAAGACCTAAAAAGAGCATGCTACAGGGACACTGCTACATCGATGTTCATAGCAGCACAATTCACAATAGCAAGACTGTGGAACCAACCTAGATGCCCTTCAATAGATGAATGGATAAAAAATGTGGCATTTATATACAATGGAGTATTACTCTACATTAAAAAAATGACAAAATCATAGAATTTGCAGGGAAATGGATGGCATTAGAGCAGATTATGCTAAGTGAAGCTAGCCAATCCCTAAAAAAACAAATGCCAAATGTCTTCTTTGATATAAGGAGAGTAACTAAGAACAGAGTAGGGTCAAAGAGCATGAGAAGAAGATTAACATTAAACAGGGATGAGAGGTGGGAGGGAAAGGGAGAAAGAAGGGAAATTGCATGGAAATGGAAGGAGACCCTCAGAGTTATACAAAAGTACATACAAGAGGAAGTGAGGGGAAAGGGAAAAATAATACAAAGGGGACAAATGAATATCAGTAGAGGGGGCAGAGAGAGTAGAGGGGAGGGGAGGGGAGGGGAGGGGGGATAGTAGAGGATAGGAAAGGCAGCAGAACACAACAGACACTAGTATGGCAATATGTAAATCAATGGATGTGTAACTGATGTGATTCTGCAATCTGTATATGGGGTAAAAATGGGAGCTCATAACCCACTTGAATCAAATGTGAAATATGATATATCAAGAACTATGTAATATTTTGAACAACCAACAATAAAAAAAATTAAAAAAAGAATAAATTTAGTTATAGGATTAGGTTTAGGTTTAGATTGATGTTTTGAACTAGGGTTAGTGTTAGGGTCAGAATCAAGGTAGCGGTTCATTTTATGGTTAGGGATAGGACTCAAATTAGGGGTAGGCTTAGGGCTAGATGTAGGGTTAGGATTTGGTTTACGTTAAGATTTAGGGTTAGTCCCATGGCTCGGTTTTGTGTTCGGGCTAAAGCTGAAGTTAAGTGTAGTTTTATGATTAGCATTAGTGTTATTGCTACTGATAGGGTGAGTTTAGACATAGGAGTAGATTTAGATTCATGGTTAATTCTAGGGTTAGGACTATGGCTAGTGTTGGAGCTAAGATTAGGGCTAGTTCTAAACCTAGCTGTAGCTCTAAAACAAAACTGAGCCCTAGCCCTTACCCTAACACTAACCTAACTGTAATCTCAGACCTGACATTAGACCTAGCCCTAATTCTTGCCCTAACCCTTGCCGCAGTCTGGCTGGGAACCAAATCACGAGCCACAAGTAGGAACAAACTTTGTATCTGAACTCCACCAGCACACTCCACATACGCTCTCGGGGTAAAATGCTGAACCACGCCACGTGGCTCCTCCTGGGGACCACTACTCCAACAGGCAAATCCCTCCTCCGGAAATCCCTCCTACTGCACTTCCCCAAACAATGGGAACTCTCGGGGAGTCCCGCTAGAGCTCCAAAGTAGCAGGCAGTGGCATACATCAGGGGTCTAATATCCAATTGAATGCAGATCTTAACATAATCATATCATCTCAATGGCTTGCTGGCATCACCTTTCAACCAAAACTGCCATGCATCATTCCTACTTGGCTATGGCTCTCAGCATCTCCCCCCTTTTGTTTAATTAAGCAACAAGCAATGTGGCTTAGGGACCATGCCTGTTAGGTTGTCCAATACAACATATGGTTCTTACCCGTCATCGGATGAGCTGACCTCTAGGCATCAGCCTCCTGTCTTAGGTTGGTGCCACTGCAATTGGATCATACCCATCACTGACTACCGGTCCAGCATACAGCCATACTTGTGGATAGGCCTATGCTCCAGTGGGGGGGTGAGGTTCTTTGCCTCACCTCTGTTGGCCCCCAAATTTGGCCTTGGTGTCAGTGGGGGGGTGAGGTTCTTTGCCTCACCTCTGTTGGCCCCCAAATTTTAGACCATCACAAGCAGAAGGGAGGAGGATACAGAAATGCCAAGACACCAAACCAACTGATGGCTCCTTTGGAAAAAATTGTACCACCTGTGACACCATCAGCAAAGATATGCCAGCACTACCACAATTCGCTGTACCAACAGATAGTTCACAATGTATACAAGTGATAAGTTCACAATGTATACAAGGGATACATAGTCCAGGCAAGTTCTGCAAGCAGTTCAAAGTGGAGGAATCTATCAATATGTCCATTTCCTCCCAAAGTAAATTGACTCCTTGATTGAGCATTACTTGTTGAGTTATTATTCATTGATGCATCAGTTTAATACAGTGTACTGTGATAGCTATGGAAGAAGCTGTAGTTTGGTTTCATCTTTGTCTTCACCGGCACTTGGATGAAGATAGGAATTCTGGCAATTATGCAAAAAAAAATATGTAACATTCCAACAGGTACTAAGAAAACAATTTTCTGAACAATTTATATTATCCTGAAGAGAATTATTAAATATCATGAAAAGGAAAGGTGAAAGTAAACAAACAGATCTGTTAACCTCCTTATTTGTTCACATATTAAAACAATCCTCAACAGCTGTATACCCAACTTAAATTAAACGCTCCCCTTCTGCTTGTAGCAGATTATTTATGGTGTTTGTGTAAAAACCACTATGTCGTTATTTAAATTAAACAAAAGGGGGGAAATGTTAGGGTCTGTAAAAAAGTCAAGATGGCACCTGGCATTTTGCCAGAGGGAGTGGTTTGAGAAGTAACGCCAGCGAGCCATTAAGTGTGGAGATTCCTTATTGGTTGAATGCTGTATCTAGTTTATGTTAATTAAGATAAGCTGTGTGGAATGTATATATACCCCCCCTGTCCTACAATAAACGGCTCCCACTCCTGCTGTATCAATCTACACAAGTTGGTCGTCACCAGCTGGTTATTTTGCTGCAGCCGGACTGCTGCAACCCTTACACAAAACCTAACCCTACACCTACCCATAACTCTAGCCTTATTTATCCCTAACCCTAAAACTTACACTGACCTTGACTCTGACCCTAACACTAACCCTATTTCAAATCATCACTCTAATCATAACCTAACCCTAACACTAGACCTAACCCTAACCCTAACCATAAAACTAGCCCTAATCATAACCCTAGTTCTTATAATAGCCATAGCCCTACCCTAACCCTAACCTAATCTAAAACCTAGCCGTAACCCTAACCCTAACACTAGCTTTAACCCTAACCTAGCTCTAAACCTAATCCTAACCCTAGCCTTAATCCTAACCATAACCCTAGCCCTAACTCTAGCTCTAATCCTATCAATTACCTTAACCCTAACCCTAATACTAATCCTAGGATAACCATAACTCTATCCATAACCCTAACCCTATTCATTACCATAAACCTAAACTGAACCCTAAACCTAACCATATCCATTATCATAACCATAAACATAATCCTAACCTAATTTGAGCCCTAACCCTAAACCTTAATCTAAACAAACCCTAACCATTAACCTGACCCTAATAATACCCCTATCTCCAAAAGTGAACCTAACACTCAACCTAACCCTTACACTATACATAGCCATAAAACTAACCCTGAAACTATCCCTAACCATAACCCTAGACCTAGCATTAGCCCTAGGTCTTATGTTAGCCCTTATGCTAAAAAAATTAAAGCCCTTATTCTGGCCCTAAACCTGGCCTTAATCTGAACCCTAACCCTGTCACTAGGTCTAACCCTTAAGTGAACCTTCACCCTAGACCTTAACCTAGGTATAATATTATAACAAACCTTAAACCTAATTCTAAACCTAGCCCTAAACCAAGGCCTAGCCATAATACTAAACCTAGCTCTAATCCTAGACCTAATTTAGCCCTAAACCTAAATCTAATCATACGCCTATCCCTAAGACTAATTCTAAATCTTGCCCTAGCCCTAGGCCTAGTTCTAAAATTTCCCCTTACCATGATCCAAAGCCTATCCCTAACCCTAGTCCCAAACTTAGCCCTAGCCCTAAACCTATATCTAACCCTCACTCTAAGTCTAACCCTAACCTAAAACCTAAACCTCACCCTAACACTAGCCCTAATCCTAATGCTAATTTGAAAACTATCCCTCACCATAGCCATAGCATTCAAGCAAAACTGAGCTACAGCTCTAATCCTAAACCTTAACCTAAACCAAACCCTAACACTATGCCTAGCCCTTACCCTAGCACTAATTAAAGTCCTAAACCTAACCGTACAACTAATAATGACCCTAACTCTGATCCTAAAACTAACCTTAGATCTAAACATCAACTTAACGCTAAACCTAACCTGAACAGTAAACCTAGCCCTAACCCTAATCCTAAAACTAGCCCTAATCATAATGCCAGGTCTTACATTAGCAATAGTCCTAACCCTAACACCAAACTTAGCCTTAATCTGAACTCTAACCCTAGCTTTAACCCTAACGCTAACACTAACCCTAACCCTAACCCTAGCTCTAACCTTATCCCGTACCCTATGCCAACCCTCACCCTAATCATACCCTAGACCTAACCCTAATCCTTAGCCTACCCCAAACCCTAACTCTATTACTAGTCCTATCCCTAGGCCTCATTCTATCTCTAACCCTAACCCAAACCCTAAGCCTAGCCCTGAACCTTATTCTGACCCTAAAACTAACCCTAGGTCTAAGCCTGACCCTAACCCTAAACCAAATACTAACACTAGCCCTATGGGTAAACGTATACCTAAACCTAAACGTAACATTAAGACTAGACCTAAACTTAATCCTAAATATAGCCATAACTCTAGCCATAGCCCTAAACAAAAACCTTGCTCCAGCACTAACAATAACCATTAATCTATCGCAATGACTAACAATACCCCTAGAACTAACCCTAGTAAAATTGTGCTCCTAACTGTAAATCCAATGCTAACCTGAATACTGACCCTTACCCTAACACAAACACTAGCTATAAACCTTATACTAACACAATCCTTCCCTAACACTAGACCTATCCATAACCCTAACCTTAAAAATAGCCATAACCATATTCCTAGTTCTTACATTACCCATACTCCTAACACTAGCCATAAACCTCCTCCCAAAACCTAGCCCTAAATGTAGCTCTAAAACTACCTCTAAGCCTAATCCTAACCTTAGTCCTAGCCCTAACCCTCACACTTGCCTTGCCTAATATCATAGAAATTTGAAGAAAACTAGGGCCATGCTGGAGCTCTCTGAGCAGATGGAAGGCTCGGCTATGTGATTGCTCTCGGTTCAGTGGGAAGTCGGAAGTCTCGGCCAAACATGAGATCTCTGCACAGAAGGAAGTCTCAGCTGCACATGTGCTCTTAGCTCAGACGGAAGTCTCAGCCATGTGTGAGCTCTTGGTGCAGAGGGAAGTCTTGGCTGTGGTTTCGCTCTTGACTCAGACAGAAGTCTCCACTGTGCAGGCGATCTCGGTGCAGAGGACAGGTAGCACAGAAGACAGAGGCTTTGCTTGTGAGTCACCAGCCAAAGCTCTGGACATGGCCAAAGGTCACCCAAGCACCACCTAACTCACCAAACACCCTACACAGGTAACAGATGGAATGCATCTTGGAAAACCTTACTCACCATCTGTCAGTGACGGTGGCTACCAGCTCAGTCTGCGACTGCTCAGGTACCCGGTTTCCAACTCCCCTAACTCCAGCTGTGATAACTCAAGATTTTTCTCACAAGCTTTTTTTTTTTTTTGTGGGGGGGAGCAATCAATGCAGAACAGCAAATGTACAGGTACCTGGTTTCCAACTCAGAGATTAAGAGTAGGGAGGCTCCAGGCAGAAGCTCAAGCACTCTCAAATTGGCTATCTCCACCACCCTTAGCACAGAGACTCAAGCTAGGAATAGACAACTCAACCTACTGGAAGAAAACAGAGTTCTGAGAGACTTTTCTATTCTCGCTCTTTTCATCTATTCTCCTCTACCCTTCCCCCTCTGGCCCTCACAATCTCAACATATGTGAAACCAAGAACTTTGGATGAAATTGGACTTTAAGAACTGAATCACCAGAATTGTTTAATATAGAGGAATTGCATAGGCCCACCTCACCCCCTTTTATATTATTTTCATTCTCCCTTTCTTTCTTTCTTGTTTTTTTTTTCTTTTTTCTTCCTCCCTCTATCCCACTTTCAACCTCCCAAATTTTAGTATTTATACATAGGGTAATATTATGAATACTGATAATAAATTTGAATTTATACATTCTTCTATAAATTACCCTTTTCTATTCATTACAGTTCTCCTCCAATTTACTAAGATAGATTATTCTCATACCCTCACTCCTTTCCACCTTAACATAGCATATTACCCCTGATCATCAGTTCTCATCAGTTTATGAAACTAATGACTATATTCTAAATAATAATTGAAGCCAACATCTGTAGATATGGAATCTAAATATAAATGTATTTATAATAGTTCGGCTTAGGCTTCAGTTTATGGTTAGATTTAGAGTTAGGATTTGATATATGGTTAGGGCTAGGACTAAGGATAGGGCAAGGGTTAGGACTAGGTTCAGGGTTAGGGTTTGGGTTATGGTAAGGTATAGGGTTAGA
This sequence comes from Marmota flaviventris, assembly GCF_047511675.1. NCBI lineage: Eukaryota > Metazoa > Chordata > Mammalia > Rodentia > Sciuridae > Marmota > Marmota flaviventris. Next base: position 306,757 of record NW_027288413.1, on the reverse strand, counting down.
ACTAGTGATAGGCTAGTTTGAGAGTTAGAGTTAGTCATAGGGCTAGGGTAGGGTTATGTTTAGGGATAGTGTTAAATTAGGGTTACGTTTAGTATTAGTTTGAGACCTCAGGTTAGGGTTATAGATAGGGTTATATGTAGGGTAAGGGAGTGGGTTATAGCTAAGTTTTGGGGTAGGGCGAGGGTTAGTATTAGGGTTAGGGTTAGGGTTAGGTTTAGGGTTATGATTAAGGAAGTCTTAGGGCTAGAAGGAAGGCTAGTGTTTGTGTTAGGGTTAGGACTAGTATTAGGGCTAAGGCTAATGTCACGACTAGGGTTTTACTTAGGGATAGATTTAGTGTTAGGTTTATGGCTTGGTCCAGTGTAAGGGTTAGGTTTAGGGTAAGGCTTAGGATTAGAGCTAGGGTTATTATTAGTACCAGGTTCAAATTTAGGGTTTGGTTTATATTAAAGGTAAGGTTTAGGGCTTGAATTAGCATTAGGTTTAGGGTGCGGGTTAATGACAGAGTTAGGTTTAGGGTTTAGATGTGGTTTAGTGTAATGGATAGGATTAAGGTTAGGCCTAATGTTTAGCATAAGGGTTAGGGTTATGATTAGGGTAATGGATAGGGTTAGACCTAAGATTAGGGCTAGGGATATGTATAGGATTAGGGCTTTTTTTTTAGGTTAGGGTTAGGTTTAAGTTTAGGGTTAATGCTAGATTTAGGACTCGCATTAAGGCTAGGTTTTGGGTGGGGTTATGGCTAGCGTTAAGGATACGTGTAATGTATGAAGTAGGGTTATGGTTAGCACTAGTTATAGGGTTAGCATTAGGGATAGGTCTAGTGTTAGGGTTAGGTTTATGGTTATGACAATATTTAGAGCTAGATTTAGTGTTAGGTTCAGAGTCAGTGTCCTTATTACTTTTCAGGTTAGATTTAAGACTGGAATCAGAGATAAGTGTAGGACTACTTGTAAGGTTAGGGTTTGGTTTAGGTTAAGGGTTAGGATTAGGGCTGTGACTCAGTTTTGTTTTAGGGCTAGTGGTATGGTTAGGGCTAGTTTTAGAATTAGTTTTAGGGTTAGGGCTAGTGTTAGTGTGAGGTTTAGGCTTAGGTTTAGGGTTAGATTTAGAGTTAGGTTTAGATCTAGGGTTTGAGCTAGGGTGAAAGATAGGACTAGGGTTAGGGCTAAGTTTAGGGTGATGGTAAGGGATTGGTATAGAGCTCGCTATAGGGCTAGGGCGAGAGTTAGAGTTAGTCTTAGGGCAAGGGTTAGTGTTAGGGTTAGGGCTAGGGTTAATATTAGGTTTAGGGTTACAGTTAGGTTTAGGGTAAGGGTTGGGATTACAGCTAGTTTTATGGCTAGCGTGAGGGTTATAATTAGGATAAGTGTTAGGTTTATGATTAAGGTAAAGTTTATGTCTAGGATATGGGCTAAGTTTTGTGTTAGGTGTAGGAGTAGGATTAGAGCTAGGGCAAAAGTAAGATCTAGGGTTACAGTTAGGGATAGTTTAGGGTTAGGTTTATAACTAGGTCTGTTTTAAGGGTTAGGTTTATGGTTAGTGTAAAGTTTAGAGCTAGGGTATTATTAGAGTTAGGGTCAGGTTTAGCGTTTTTGTTAGGTTAAGGTTTAGTTTTTGGGCTCGAATTAGCATTATTGTTAAGGATAGTGTAATGATAGGTTTAGGGTTCAGGTTAAGTGTAGGGTAATTTATAGGGTTAAGTTTAGGTATAGTTTTAGGTTTTGGCCTAGGGTTAGCATAAGGGTTAGGTTTATCATTAGAGTAATGGTTAGGTTAGAGCTAGGGTTAGCGCTAGGATTATGCTACAGATTAGGTCTAGTCTTAGGCTTAGGCTTAGGGTTAGGGCTATGGTTAGGATTTGGATTAGCTTTAGGGTTAAAACTAGGGTAGACTTTGGATTAGGGCTAGGTTTTGCAATAGGTTAGGGCTACAGCTAATGTAAGAACTTGTTATGATTCAGGCTAGTTTTAGGGTTAATGTTAAGGCTAGGTATAGTTTTAGGGTTAGGTTTAGCGTTGGGGTGGTGTTTAGAGCTAGGGTTACTGTTAGTGTCAGGGTCAGTGTTCAGGTTAGTGTTATGGTTAGAATTAAATCCAGAATTAGGTCTAGGGGAAGAGTTACTGTTTGGCTTAGGCTAAGGTTATTGTTAGGGCTATGTCTAGGTTTTTCATTAGGTCTAGTGTTCGAGTTATGGCTAGATTTATGATTAGGTTTAGGTCTAGTGCTAGTGTTAGGGTTAGGTTTAGGTATAAGTTAACTGGGCGGGTTACTATTAGGGTTCAGTTTAGGCTTAAGTTCAGGTTTAGATCTACAATTAGTTTTAGGGTCAGAATAAGGGTCAGGGTTAGGGTTAGGATTTGGTTTATGGTTAGAGCTAGAATGAGTGCTAGTGTTAGGACTAGTAATGGGATTAGGGTTTGTGTTAGGTTAAGGATTAGGGTTAGAATTAGGGTTAGGGCTTGGAATAGGGCAAGGGTTAGGTTAATGCTAGGTTTAGGGCTCAGATTAGTGCTAGTTTTGTGTTAGGTTTAGGGTTAGGCAAGGGCTAATGTAAGAACTAGTGTTACAAATAGGGTGAATTTGGGGGTTATGGTTAGGGGTTAAACCTCTTGTGTTAGGATTAGGTTTAAGGTTAGGGTGATATTTAGAGCGAGTGTTAGTGTTAGGTTAATAATCAGGGTCAGAGTTAGTTTTAGAGTTAGGGTTAGGATTCCAAATAAGGCTAGGGTTACTGTAAGGGTTTGGTTTAAGGTTATGGTGGTGTTTAGAGCAAGAGTGGGGGTTAGGATATGAGTCAGAGTCAGGGTTAGTATTCAGGTTAAGGTTAGGACTCAAACTAGGGCTAGGGTTAGGTCTAGGTGTAGTATTAGGATTTGGTTTAAGTTAAGATTTAGTGTTAGGGCTATTACTCGGTTTTGTTTTACTGCTATGGTTAGGGTTAGGGTTAGTTTTATAAGTAGTGTTAGGGTTAGTGCTAGTATTAATGTTAGGCTTAGGCTTAGGATTAGTGTTCGAGTTAGAGTTAGATTAGGACTAGAAATAAGGATTAGGCAAGTGTTATGCCTAGATTTATGGCTATGTTTAGGGCTAGGGTTAGGGTTAAGTTAAGGGATATGGTTAGAACTAGGGATAGGGCTAGTGTGAGAGTTAGAGTTTGTCTTAGGTCTTTGGTTAGTGTTAGAATTATGGATAGGGTTAAATTAGGGCTATGATTAGGGATAGGGTTACTGTTCAGCATAGGTCTAGTGTTAGAGTTAGGGTTAGGATTAAGATTAGGGTAAGGGATGGTGTTTTAACTAGGTTTAGTGGGAGGGTGAGTGTTAGAATTAGGTTAGGGCTATGGTTAAGGATAGTGTTATGATTAGGGCTAGGTTTAGGGTTAGGATGAGGGCTAGGGTTTGTTTTATATTTAGGGCTAGGATTAGGGCTAGGGCTAATATCAGGTCTTGGGTTTTGGTTAAAGATAATTTTAGTGTTAGGTTTATGGCTACATGTAGTGTGGGGGTTAGTTTTAGGGTTAGGGTCAGGTTTAGAGCTAAAACTATTTTTACAGTCAGGCTCTGGGTTAGGGTTTGGGATGGTTTAAGTTTTAATGTTAGGGCTCAAATTAGCATTAGGGTTAGTGTTATGTTAATGATAGGGTGAGGTTTAGAGTCTAGGTTTCCCTTAGGGTAATGGAATGGGTTAGGATTAGGGATAGGGTTAGGTTTAAGACTAGGTTTAGCATTAGAGTTAGGGTCCTGTTTATGGCAATGGATAGGGTTAGAGCTAGGTTTATGGCTAGGGTTATGTTTATGATTAGGGCTAGGGTTAGGGTTAGGATTAGGTTTAAAACTTGGGTTATGGCTCAGATTATGTCTAGGTTTTGTGTTAACTTAGTGCTAGAGTTAGGGTTATGGCTAATGTAAGGACCAGGTTTATGTTTTGAGCTAAATTTGGGGTTAGAGTTAGGGCTATGTCTAGTCTTAGGTTTAGGTTTAGGATTAGGGTTATGTTTACAGCTAGGGTTAGTGTTATAGTCAGAGTCAGGGTCAGGGTTAATTTTATTGTTTGGATTAAAACTCAAATTAGGGCTAGGGTTAGGGTAATGATTTGGTTTTGGTTAAGGTTTAGGGTTAGGGATATCGTTCTGTTTAGTTCTAGGTCTAAGGCTAGAGTTAGGGGTAGTTTTAGCATTAAGGTTAGGGCTAGTGTGAGAGTTAAAATTATTGATAGGGCTAAAATTAGAATTAGGGTTTCTGATAGGGTTAAATTAGGGCTAGGATTAGGGCTAGGGTTAGTGTTTAGTTAAGGCCTAGCAATAGGGATAGGGTTAGGTTTAAGTTTAGGGTAATGAATGGTGTTATAGCTAGGTTTAGACGTAGGGTGAGGTTTAGAGTTAAGGTTAGAGCTAGAGTTGGAGTTAAGGTTATGATTAAGGCTAGGTTTAGGACTAGGATGAGGGATAGTGTTCATTTTACATTCAGGGCTAGGATTAGTGCTAGGGGTAATATCATGTTAGGGTTAGGTTTATGTTTACCATAAAAGTTAGGTTTTGAGCTAGGGTTAGGGCTAGGTTTAGGGTTAAGTCTAGGGATAGGATTACGGTAGGTTTAGGGTTAGGGTGGTGTTTTGAACTAGATGAGTGTTAGGATATAAGTCAGGTAAAGGGTTAATTTTAAGATTATAGTTAGGACTTGAATTAGGGCTAGGGTTAGATCTAGGTGTAGTGCTAAGTTTTGGTTTAAGATAAGGCTTGTGTTAGCCCTGTTGCTCGGTCTTGTTTTAGTGCTATGATTCGGGTTAGCACTAGTTTTATGATTAGCTTTAGGGTTAGGGCTAGGGTTATGGTTAGGTTTAGGATTAAGGCTAGATTTAAGGCTAGGATTAGGGCTAGGTTTTGTGTTAGGTTTAGGGTAACAATTAGGGCTAGGACTAATGTCAGGTCTAGGTTTATAGTTACTGGTATTTTTAGGATTATGTTTATGGCAAGGTCAAATTAAAGTGTTACTTTTAGGGAAAGGGTAAAATTAAGATGTGGGGTATTATTAGGGTCAGGGTCAGGCTTTGGTTTTGGGTTAAGTTTTAGTGTTAAGGCTCAAATTAGCATTAAGTTTAGAATTAGGGTTAGGGTAATGTAGAGTGTTAGGTTTAGGGTTAGGTTCGGTTTAAGGTAATGGATATGGTTAGGGTTTGTGATAGGTTTAGGGTTAGGCCTAGGGTTAGCATTAAGTTTATAGTTATCATTAGGGTAATTTATAGGTTTAGACCTAGGGTTAGTGCTAGGATAATGGTTAGGATTAGGGCTTGAGTTAGCGTTAGGGTCAGGGTTAGGGCGAGGGTTACACTTAGGATTAAGTTTAGGGTATGGTTTAGGGTTTGAGCTAGGAATTTTGCTATGGCTAAGATTAATTTATGGTTTGGCCTTGGATTATGGTCATGGTTAGTGTAACGGTTAGGGCTAGGGTTATCATTAGGGTTAGGTAATAGGTTTAGATGTCAGGTTAAAGATAGTTTTAGGTTTAGGTTAGCGTTATATTTAGGTTTAGGATTAGGGTTAGCAATTTGAGCTATCTTAGGTTTAGGGTTAGGGTTAGGTTACATTCAGTATTCTACGGTTAGGTTTATGTTTATGTTTAGGGTTAGGGTAGGTTTAGCTTTTGGTCTAGTGTTATTATTAGGGTTAAGTTTAGGGTTAGAGTAATGGATAGGGTTCAAGCTAGGGTTAGGGCTTGGGTTAAGGTTAGGATTAGGGCTGGGATTAGGTTAAGAGTTTGACCTTGGGCTAGTGTTAGGGTTAGATTAAGTGTAAGGGTAAGGAATGAGCTAGGTTTAGGGCTAGGTTAAGTGATAGGTTTACAGTCTGGGCTAGGGTAGGTTTAGAGTTAGGTTAAGGGCTAGGATAGCATTACTTTTAGGGTTATTGTTAGTATAATGGATAGAATTAGAGCTAGGGTTTGGGCTATGGTTAGAGTTAGGATTAGAGCTAGAATTAGGGTGAGGTTTAGGATTGGGGCTAGGGTTATTTTATGGTAAGGTTTAGTGTTTGAGCTAGGGTTAGGGCTAGAACGAGGTTTAGGGTTAAGGTTAGGGCTAAGTTTAAGTTTAGAGTTATGCTTTGGGTTAGGTTTAGGGCTGTAATTCGGGCTGGGTTTTGTGTGAGGTTAAGGGCTACAGTTAGGTATATGGGTAATGTAAGAGCTAGAGTTATGGTTATGGCTATGTTTAGAGTTCATCTAGTGTTAGGGATAGTTTTTAGCATAGAATAAGGTTTAGAGCTAGGGTTTTTGTTAGGGTAAATGTCAGGTTTCAGGTTAGGATTAGGTTTAGGACATGGTCCAGAATGAGGACTAGGGTTAGGTCTAGGGGTAGAGTTAGTGTTTGGTTTAACTAAAGGGTTATTGTTAGGGCTAATGCTAGGGTTATGGCTATATTTAGGATTAGGTTTAGGTCTAGTGCTAGTGTTATTGTTAGGTTTAGGTTTAGGGTTAATGGTAGGGCTAGTGTTAGTTTTCGGATAAGGGTTAGGTTCAGGTTTGAACCTAGGTTTAGAGTTAGGGTCAGAATAAGGGTCAGGGTTAGAGTTAGGGTTTGGGTTAAGTTTAGAGCTGGAATGAGGTTTAGGATTAGGCTAGTAAAAGAGTTAGGGTTTGGGGTAGGCATAGAATTAGGGTCAGGACTAGGGTAGCAATAGGGTGATGTTTTACTAAGTGTAAGAAATAGAGTTAAAACTAGGATTAGGACTAGGGATAGGGTTAGGGTTAGCGCCAGGGTT